>NC_088934.1:25835000-26005000 GCF_038396675.1 Hydra vulgaris | reverse complement strand
TGATGATAGTATTATATACTTTTTATTTTTTTTAGGAAACATTGTTTGCTATGCTTATTGAAATAACAGGTATTTTTAGTTTTATTGAAATAACAGGTATTTTTAGTTTTGTATGAGTATAAAGAGTTAACCGTACAAATAAATGAGTTAAAATATATTAAGTTAAATGTTGTATGATGTTTAATCTGAATAAACTGTAATAAACCGAATAAAAAATCTGAATAAACTATAATAAAACTGAATAAACAAAAATCATTAAAACACATTTTTAGTGAAAAAATTTTAATTTCAAAAAAATCATTAAACACATTTAATTTTTGATAAAATCAATATTTCTTGATAAAATTGTAGTCAAAAAAATTTTTTTTTCACATAAATTGTTATAACTTTGTCAATTCTTATTCAAATAATAAGTGTATACAAGTGGACTATAATTTCAAACTAGTTTCTAGGTAAAGAGTGCATTGAGGGATCCAGAGAGGGTACTAATCCACCACCTACACGTCACAAAAATACTTTTTTTTTTTTTTTTTTTTTTAATAAAAGAGTGTACTTTTTATGAAATTGGTAATATTTATATACAACAAATGTTGTTATTTTATTTCACATCACTGTAATTGTAAACAAAAATCATTTAAACAAGACTGAGTGGAAAACCACTCTTGCAGCAAATAATATTTATAATTTACGATTTGAATTCATGTTAAAATATTTGTCAAGACTTATTTTATTATTTGAATTCTTTTTAAAATATTTGTTGAGACTTATTTTATAATTTATGATTTGAATTCATGTTAAAATATTTGTCAAGACTTATTTTAAAATTTATCATTAGTTTAATATATTTGAAAATTATTTCAAATTGGTGTGATTATTAAAATTTCTTCTAAATAAATATTGTTCTCAGAATGTATCTTTGACTATGATTATATTCACAAACACTTTCAGCTGTTTTTTTAAGCTGGCCTTTTTGGTAAATGAAAGGTCCTCAAGCAAGATGTTGATTCAAGCTGATAAATGTTACTCAAAAAAGTTTATCATATTATATAAAAGTTTCTCTTCTCTTAGATAAATTAAATTAAGTCTTTTCAATCATTTGATTAAAAAGACTTAATCTAATTATCTAAGATGACTTATCCCAGATTATTCAAACTTAGCTTTGAATAATCTGGGATAAGTCATTGCACTCTTTTAATAAGATCAATATCTTTTTTCAAAAGTTGAGTCCAAAAACGTATAGCTAAGATGTACAGCAAAAATAAAAACATGTGATAAGACCTAAAACTCTATTTGCTTTAGAAACATTTTTCAAAATTGTATTTCATTTAAAATATAATTTTGTTTATCATATCAAAGTAAACATTTTTTATAATAAAACAATGTTTTAAGAATAAAACAATGTTTTAAAGATAAAACAATGTTTTAAGAATAAAACAATGTTTTAAAGATAAAACAATGTTTTAAGGATAAAACAATGTTTTAAGAATAAAACAATGTTTTAGGAATAAAGCAATGTTTTAAGAAGTCATTTTTTTTTGTTTGTTTTAATTTTAGAGGTTTTTCCTCATATATTTCCAAAAAAAAGCTTCCAACCGAATATATGTCACTGTTTGCTGCTATCATTTGTGGCTTAAAAATAAAACAAACAAGCATTGATAAAAAAGTGTTTGATTCTTTAACTTTTATAAATACAGCAGTCTTTTATTAAAATATTTTGTGCAATATCAGGCCTCAGCGGGAGTAAATGAGTACGAGAGTGGAGAAAAGCTCTCCTAAAACGAACATGGCGAGCCATGCAAGCTGCTCCTCTAAACTGCTTTTTACGAGAGCTGTTTATTTGTATAAAAATTGCTTATTAAATACAACATTTGGTTTTATACTTGTTACAAGCATATGTTTGCAGCATTAATGTTATAATAATATACACATAACAAGCGTCATTTATTGCAACGTGAAAAATTCTTTAAACGTAAAACTTTTTTTTTGCAAAAACGTGCCTGTTTATTATCCAATTAATTAAATTTTTTTAACTTTGCGTTTTTCATTTAAGTTGCAATGATAATTATACTTTTGAGAGAAAATAAAATACTTTCGCGAGAGCTGTAAATTGCTCCTGTTAAATGTTTTAGGGAAGTGTGGGCGAGAGTGAGAGCTAAAGCTCTCGCTTCCCGCAAAGGCCTACATATAGTATAGTTTGTGCAATATAATATAGTATTTATTAAAATATTTTGTGGTGTGTGATAATTTCACAAAGTTTTTTTTACATAAAAATAAACAAGTTTTTATAATTCATTCTTTTAGAATTATAAACTTATCAAAGTTATGTTAACCCTTAAAGGACAGCGGGGTATTTTACTACCCCAGAAGAGTTTATTTTTAACTGCCACATCAACAAATTTTGTCTATTTGAACTGCCATTTCAGAACATCTTTTATTATCATTTAAGGAAGTTGTTATTGTAAAATGTTTTTGTTTTACTAATCAATTGACAATAATATTGTTAGTTGAAAATTTAGTTATGTTAAAGACGGTTGGGGTATTTTTATACCCCATGAAAGTTTTCTCATTTTTTAGTTAGTGAATCAATAAATATTTATATGAATCATGTATAGTTTAACACTTGCTTGTGTTTTAGTTATTTTTTAATAGGTATGCGGTAGTGGTGTAGTGGTAAAGCGCTCGCTTTATAAGCGAGAGGTTCCGAGTTCGATACCCACCACGTCCCTGGTAGTACCGCGCTTAACTTGTTTCTCAGCGCAGCAGCCTTGTTCGTCAAGGTTCGTGTTTCGGAGTTATAGAGTTGAGAGAGGGTTATAACCACTATTAAGTAGCCTCCTCATCTGTAGTGGGCTTCTCGGCCTTAGGGAGGTGAATAACAAAAAAAAAAAAAAAAGGTATGGGGTCTAATTTATCTTTTTTATGAGTAAATTATACCATATATGCATTATATATATACAATCACTGTAACAACAGTAGTGTGCTCATGTCGCATACATTTTATTTTTATGTCAAAAATATTTATATTATTGATACAAAATAATAATGCCTGAAATATTTGTTATATATTTTCACATATTTTGTTTGATAAACACTGAAACTATTTTTTAAAATGCTGCAGTCAAGGCTAATAATATTATTTTTGCTTAAAATGAAGTATCTTCAAGTGATGACTCAGCTGACAAAAACCTTACAGATGATGAAGAAGGTATTATTACAACTGACGATGAATCAGAGACTATCATCTCTGATGAAAGTGATGAAAAGTTGTTCAGGAAAATTACATTTTAGATAAAAACATGATTTCAAAGAATGGTGAGGAAATTTGGAGTAAACTTCCATGTGTAGATGCTGTTCAGCCACGTACACACAATATTATTCAACAACCAACTGGCCCAACAAGGTTTGCAGCTCAGATTTGCGGCCAAAGTGTGGATACTGCCTTTAAACTCTTTATAACACCAGAAATGATTAGAATTATTGTCAACTACACTAATGCTGAAGCTCGTAGAATAAGACTAGAAGGATGGGTTGACACGACAGTAAATGAACTTTATGAGTTTATTGGAGTTCTTCTCCTAGCTGGAGTGTTCCTTTCTAAACAACCAAAGCATTAGAGTGTTATTGAAATATTAAAATATTGGTATGCCATCTAATCTACTCCAAGTACTCTGGAGTAGATTAGATGGCATACCAATATTTTTTGCTTCAATGCAAAGAGATCAATTTGTTAACTTGCGACGATGCATTCGATTTGATGAGAGAGAAACAAGAAATCAAAGACGGTTTGAAGACAAATTTGCACCTTTAAGAAATATAAGGGAAATGTTTATCACTAAATGTAAGAGCAACTGCAAGTGTAGTCAATGAGCAGCTAGTTACTTTTAGGGGACATTTTCCATTTAAATGTTTATACCTATTAAGCCAGGAAAGTATGGAATGAAAATATGGATATTATGTGATGCTGAAACCACTTACTGCATAAACTTGTAACCATATATTGGTAGACACATAACAGCTGATAATTTTTTTACAAACATTCATCTTGCATGTACATTGCTAGGATGTAAAATGACATACACTGGCACCATTAAAAAAAATAAAGGAGAAATACCAAAAAACTTATTGCCAGCCTTACATCGACCAGTTTACTCTAGCTTTTTTGGTTTTCAAAATGACTCTACTATAGTTTCTTATGTACCTAAGAAAAACAAAGCAGTAATATTATTATCAACCTTCCATCACAGTAGTGACGTTGTTATGAACCATAATAAAAAAACCACGTATTATTCTAGATTAAAACAAATATAAAGGTGGAGTTGACACGTTAGACCAGGTTGTCAGGTCCTACTCGATTCGCTGAAAGAGTAACTGATGGCCATTTACAATGTTTTGTAATATTTTGGATATTGCAGCATACAAAGCTTTGATTTTATTCTTGTCAATTCACCCGAATTATAAAAATGGAGTTTCTCATAGAAGAAGAGAATTTTTAAAAGAATTATCAAAAAGTCATTTGATAATTCTTTTAAAAAAATTTGATGCAAATGGCAATGTCCCACAAATAGTTGCAAATAATAATCTTCGCCAAGTATTTACAAAAAATAACCTATTAAATCAAGGTCAACCATTCACTTCAAGAGCAGCACATTAAAAGATGCTATATGTGTTCTTGTGTTCATGACAAAAAAACCCTTCTGCAATGTGCATCAAGTAGCCATTTTTTTTGCAAGGCTTGTAGCAAAATTGTTTGCTATAGCTGCCTTATTTAGAAGATATATTTTGTTTTTATTTTAATAAATTGTATCAAATATCACTTTTATTAAAAAAAACATTGAGAAAATTGATATTTTTGTTAAAAGCACTCATTTTAATTTAAAAAGTTAAACATATTTTGTATAAAAACCTATATTTTTAGGTGGGGTAGTTTAATACCCCAGCTGTCCTTAACGTAACTTTTTTTTCCCGTTTTTTAAGGGTTAAAAGATTTTAAAATTTTTTTTTTAGAAAGTACTTAAGTTTTTCTTTAAGTTCTTTGGATTTAGTTTAATTAAAAAAAAACTTTTTTAAGTTTATTTGTATTTTTATTTGTGGTTTAATGCGCTTTATAATTTATTTTGTTAACAATAACAATTAATTTTTATAAAATTTGGTTTTAAATTTTAAAATATTCAGTGAATTCCCATAAACTCGAACTTCCAAAGAACCAAGGAAAGTGGTCATGTCAAATGTTCAACTTAGGAGAAGTAAAACAATTGCTTTCGAAAGGATGAATATAATATAATAGAAAACATTTTGAGATAACAAAAGTTTGAGTTAACCGGTGTTCGACTTAGATCTAATTAGAAAAGTTACAAACTTAGTGTATCAGACTGGAATAAATTAAACATTAAAGATGCTTAATAACAACTTAATGTTTTTTTTTCTCTTTTATACTCTTTCTCTATACTTTTATTATTTATTTATTTTTTAAATTTTTTTTTTATTTAAATTTTTTTAAAGTTTAAACTAAGGTTTAATTTTAGAAAGAGCCATGGCACATTGTGGTTCATCAGAAGTTCTTATTGTTGGTGGTGTCGGCTGTAAGGGTTTTATTTTTTTTAAATAGTTCATTTCATTCCAAATGAATTATTAAGTTATATAATTATTAAATTATATTAAATAATTCGATTGGAGTTATTATAACTAAAGTTAGATGAATTATTCGAAAAATAATTTCAATGAATTATTTTTCGAATATTTCATCAATGTTATTATTAAGCATCCAACTTATAAGAGGTTTTTAAGGTTTGAGACCTTTAGTTTACCTTACTACCTGCCAGCTTCATAACCATTAAACTGAATTGTAGAGCTGTACCCCTAGGAGATAACAGTAAAAATTTCATAGCCACTAACAAGGAGTTGTTAAAAAACCAGTAGAGTCAAGACAATCTAGCAATCATCATCTTAAGCAGGAAAAAATGTAACAAAGGTTTTCATCTGCACTAGCCTAATAGATGAAGAAGTAAGGTCACAGAATTTTTTGGCTATTCCAATTTAACTTAAATTGCAATTGACTTTTTGAATTCACTTAGATTTTATTGGAATTGAATTTTTAAATATTTTTAAATTTTAATTTTAGTAGATTAATGTTATTTTTAGTAGTTATTAAATTTTTATCATAAAATAAATATCTTCAGAGGCAATTTTTCTGTTAAATCGCTGTTAATTTGTGCAACTTTATATGGAACTATAGTAGTGCAAAAATACACTCCACTTCCCTTATACTTACTTAAGTCAGTCAATATATGTAACTACACTGTGACTATGGCTATATCAGTCATTATATGTATGCATTGATGCACTTATGTTCAACTTAAAGTTGAACCCGCTCCCTAATTAGCCTCGCCATGTTAGAAACTTTTAATCTTCCACAGCTCTACAAAAATACATAAATATTAAAAATGACAAATTTTTTTGCATACAATTAATATTTTTACTGAAGGCTTATTATTTGTAGGTGCGTTCAAATAATGACTTAATAGTAAGTATATATATAATAATAATAAAAAATAAAGTAATATTAAATAATGATAATCAAAATTTGTATGCATTAAAATATATTCATTAGTTAACTAAAAATTTAAAATATTATGGTATTTAAAGTCAAAAATTGTGTGATCTAATTTATGGACGTCATATATACTAAAGGATATAAAAAAACTTGATAAAATTCAAAAGTTTTATATATTTAGGTAATAAAAGACTTCAAGAAATGATGGGTAAAGTATTTCTAATATTTATATTACCTTTTGTTATAATTGCTATTAGATAATCCAAAACAAAGAAGAATTTTTTGTAGTAAAACTACATTTTACAAGTTTTCAAAGTGCCAAATTCCAGGTAGTCTACACTCAAATTTTTCTCTGCAAAAGCTTCTGACACATTTGTCAAGACAAACAAACTTAATACTTATTTCTGAGCTGTTGGATCGTGGAAAAAAAGACTTTCTGTATTCTTTATTATAATACTTTAAGTGAGATAAAAAAACATAATTAGTATAAGTTTTGTATATTCAATTTTTTAGGCATTATGGCAAAGGAGAGGAATGCTGTTTTGTTTGCTACTGATGAAAGGTCAAATGTTGTTTCATCATTTGAAAATATTACTAATTTTAATTTATGTATTCAATTTGTACTAACATTTTTTATTATTATTATTTATTATTTACTTTATTTTTTTTTAAATTTAAATGTTTTATTAATTAAAATTTTTCAATATTTGAGTTAATTTTAATATATAAAGTGATCGTAATTTTAAAACACCAAACAAGTAGTAGACAAGAGTAGGAAGATGTAGATAAAAAGAAGTAGGCGAGAATAGAAAGATATAGATAACAAGAAGTAGATGAGGGTAGAAAGATGTAGATAACAAGAAGTACTAATTTTTTTTTAAATGATAAACGTGAAACATTTGGCTTATAATACAAAAAATCAACAATTGATTATTTTTTTCAAGTTTAGAAGTATATATTATATTATTATACAATATAATATATTATTTTTAATATTTATTCTTTATATTGAATGAGGGTATTATAATTATTATAAAGTATTTTTTTATTTAAAAAAAAACTATACCTTGATTGCAGCTCATTAACTTTACCACTAACATTTTATTCACATCTTTATAAGTTTCTCAATTTTATAATATAATACAAATTGAGCACTTCAGTTAAAAGAAAAATGTTATAAATTTGATTTGACCTTTTGTTCTATAATATTCTCATTTACTATATCTGATGTTGTGAAATCAATTTGTTATCAATTGGCATTGTGAAGTCAATTTGTTATCAATTGACGTTGTGAAGTCAATTTTTTATCATTGACGTTGTGAAGTCTTTGTTGTCAATTGCACTGTAAAGTCTTTGTTGTCAATTTTCTGACAATATTGTTGACTAAATTGTTTGACATCTGTTTACTGCAATATATTATTCTTTTTATCTATAATATATTAATTATATATTTAAATAGAGTAAAATATAGAATATATCGTGACAAGTATATAATATAAATATAACAAATAGCAAATATATAAAAATAAGTTTATATTATATTACAAATATACTATTTGTAAGTATATTATTCTGTAATATATACAAGTAAATAAACAAATATATGTGTGCATATATATATAAGTATATATTTTATATATATATACATATATGTATGTATATGTATATATGTGTATATATATATATATATATATATATATATATATATATATATATATATATATATATATATATATATATATATACACACACACATATACACACATATATGTGTATGAAAGGGAAATCCAAAAAACAGGAAAATGGCTACAACACAAATTGACTGAAAATGCCACTTTTAATTTACTGTTTCAACATTGCAGTTTCTTTGTTTTGCCAAATAAAAAAAGAAAATTTTTCTCTGGTGTATAGTGACAGGCGATGAAAAGTTTTTTTTGTTGTTCTTTTATTACATTTAAAAAAAATGGATTCACTATAAAATACAGAAATATAATAAAAATTTGTAAGAACAATATTAAGAATGCAGGGACTGGTAGAAGAATGTAAGATTTTGTCGTTGAGAACCAATAAAAAGAATAGGTGTTAAAATTTTTTATTATAAAATATTCACAAAATAAATAAAGAAATTTACAATTAATAAGAAATAAAAGAACTCAATCTTTCAAGCTAATATATGAGAAGATAAAAAATAGTTTAGAATTAAAAACATAAACAAAGTTTTTCATTCCAAAGAAAAGCTCCCGATATGAAATGCTTTCGAAAACTAGTTTGATAAGCTGATTGACAAATGTTGTTATCATTTTGTAAATTGTATTTAGTTTTTTCTTTTTTGGTATACAAGTTATGAAAAGGTACAGGGGATAGGTTGTTTTTACATTTAAATATAAAGCAAATAATATAAAGATTTTAAGCTCATATATATTAAAAACTTTCATTTCAATTAAAAGAAGCTTGGCATGATCCCTGAAATTAATGAGGCATGCAACAAGCTTCTGTTGACAATAAGAAGGTTTGAGTTTATTTTTATTAGTACTACCCCATGCAATGTTTGCATAGTTGAACAATGAATGAGTAAATAATATAGTTTAAGTAAAGTGTTCTTATTTAGAAAACTTTATATCAAAATGCTTTTTAATATTTTACTATTCAAATTTTTTATGTGAAAGTCTGATTTTCATCAATATAAATACCAAGAAAGTTATTAACTGACTTTTTTTAAAATTATATTATAATAAAAATAGAGATGGCATGTCATGTGGTATAAAATGTTTTTTGTGATTAAGATAAAAAAAACTCCATTTTGTTTTATTAATATTAAAAGACAGTTTATTTGTTTTAAACCAATCAGAAACACTAGTTCTTTATTCGTATTATGAAATAGTAATGTAATATTATTGTGAGATAAGAATAAGTTTGTGTTGTCTGTAAACATAAACCTCATTAATTTTGAGGCTTTATGAAGATCGTTAATGTAAATAATAAAGAGGTGAGAACCTAATATTGATCCCTGAGAAACCCCACAAGTTATATCAAGCAAGTTTACTGGTGATACTGCGTCAGCGTATACAAATTGCTTTTGTTTATTTAAATAGCTTTTAAGCCAACTTAAAACACTACCGTCTATACCATAAATCTTTAGTTTATTTAAACAAATTTTGTGATCAATTTTATTGAAAGCTTCAGCTAACCCAATAAAAATCTCAACTGTATATTGGGAACTTTCAAAAGAATTAGTTGTACCTCTAGTAAACTGGAGAATTGCGTGTTCTGTTGAGTTATTTTTTTTAAAAATCCATATTGATTGCTATATATTAAATTGTTTATAGATAAATAATTATAAATTCTGTTATATGAAATTCTCTCCAAAATTTTTGAAAATATAGATAAGATAGATATAGGACGATAGTTGCTAACACAGGAATTAAGTATAGGAATCACCTTTGCTATTTTTATTTGGTTAGGAAAAGTTTCTTGCCTAATAAAACAAGAAAAAATCTTAAATCTTTTATTACTTAAATGATTTAACAAACTCTTCAAAAATTAGTTTAAATTAATTTTAACTGTGATATATTAGGGATTATTACATTATCTAATGGATTAATTGCTTGAAGAATTTCTTCGGATAAATTTGGTCCAACACAAGAAAAATATTTGTTCAGCTCATTAGCTATCTCTTCTTGACCATGCAAAATTTATCATTTATTTTAATGGTTTTGTGGATGTTTTCATTTTGAAGCTGCCTATCGTTTCCTTTATAACTTTAAGTAAATCATTGTGATAATTTTTTTAAAGATTTTTTCTTTGATGTTCAAATTATTAAGCGTAGCTTTTATATATAGTTTTACTTTTATCAGTTTTTAATTTTAAGAATTTAATGTACAATTTTTGTTCGATTTTTGAGTATTTTCTTAAATCCTTAGTAACCCATGGGGATTTTATATTTTTTAATTTCCTATTTATTTTAATTTTTGGAAAGTTAACATGATAAATATTGAAGAAAGTTTCAAAAAAAGTGTCGTAAACCAGATTGGCATCATCTAAAAGGCTAATGTGCCCCAATGAATGAGACAATTGCTCCTTAAATGCTTCCAAATTCTTTTCATTTAAAATACAATTAAAAAAAAATTGATTTATATAAGGTGAAGTTTTCAAGTTTATATTAATGGAAAAGAAAACAGGAAAGTGATCAAAAATGTAACTTTTAATTATGCCTTTTTTAAGAGATTCATTAAATAAATTTGTTGTTATTATATTATCAATCAGGGAGGATGTGGGTTGAGTGATTCTGGTCAGTTTGTTAGTGGAACCATTTTCAAAAATGTCATTATAAAACTTTTTAATGTTGGATTTTACATGATATTCAAAGCAAAATAAATTTAAATTACCTTTACCTTTACTATCTTTTTAATTATGTCATGATGCAAATATGAACTAAAACTTTCAGTTGTTCCAGACGGTGGGTGGTGAATATATATATATGTATGTATGTGTGTATGTATATATATATATATATATATATATATATATATATATATATATATATATATATATATATATATATATATATATATATATATATATGTATATTAGGGTGTCCCAAAAAACAACATTTTTGAAAATAATCTGCTCTCACCCCCTAAATGTGTTCTATCTCATACAAAAACACTAGGTTAAAAATATTTTTGAATAAAAAATATTTTAAGGGGTCCCCCAAGAGCCTAGAATATTTAATGGGTCACTAATATTTTCAAAAAAAAAGTTTTTAAAAAATGTCAACCTGGTACTCATATAAAGCGAAATTATATAAAAATTTCAAAAACAATATTTACTTCGAAAAAAAATTGTTATTTATGGTTTTATTACATTAAAAATTACGTTTTTTAACAAAAAATGAAAAAAATGCATTTTTTATGATAATTTTGTTTAAAATTTTATTAAAAAGTTAAAATATTTTCAAAATGAATATCATTTTTCAAATTTTTATGCAATTTCGCTTCATTTGAGTATCAGGTTGGCATATTTTTGAAAAACTTTTTTTATGAAAATGTTAGGGACCCATTAAATATTAGAGGCTCTTGGGGGACCCCTTAAAATATTTTTTATTCAAAAAAATTTTTAACCTAGAGTTTTTATATGAGATAGAACACATTTAGGGGGTGAGAGCAGATTATTATCAAAAATGTTGTTTTTTGGGACACACTAATATATATATATATATATATATACATATATATATATATATATATATATATATATATATATATATATATATATATATATATATATATATATATATATATATATATATATATATATATATATAAATTTTCTTTGTACATAAATTTTAACAAAATATTTTAATTACATATACATATATATATAAAGAGAGAGAGGTCTTGGCGGGAGTAAATGAGCGGGAGAGTGGAGAAAAGTTCTCCTAAAACAAACATGGCGAGCCATGCAAGATTCTCTAAACAGCTTCTTACGCGAGCTTTTGGATATTGCATGAGTTATCTGATTATTCATTAAAAAATTATTAAATACAAAATTTGGTTTTATACGTGTTACAAGCATTTGTTTTGTTTATGTTACAAGAATATATACATAACAAGTGTCATTTACTGTGCCGCGAAAAGATTTTTTAGATGAGTGTTGTCTTTGGGTTTTCACATTAGCTATCCATTTATTTATTAACACCCTTTTTTAATTTATTTTTGCAACAATTGTGCCTTTTAAAAAGCATTACAGTTTATTATGCAATTATTTTTGCAACAACTGTGCCTTTTAAAAAGCGTTGCAGTTTATTAAAAGCAATTAGCTTAATTCTTTTTTTTTTTTTAATGATTTTCTGTTTTTCATTTTAGTTACAATGATAATTATACTTTTAAGAGAAAAAATTATACTTTTGCAAGAGTTGTAAGGCATAGAGTGAATAAGCTTACAAATATTTAGGAGTCGTAAGTTGAGTCCATACCTGCTTAATTTTCTTTTGTAGGTCATTGGAAGATGAGGGTCTCAGTAATTAATTCCAGCAAGTTTTAATGGGATTGCGGTCAATTAAGTTCATGGGATTGAGTTCAAGTGAGGTTAGGGACCAATAACCTCAATCTTATTCTCATATAACTAACTGCTTACAAGCTTGGCCTTGTGACAGGTGCTCCATCAAGCTGAAATTTGTTAGTATTCGTGATGTTCATAAATAGTTTAAGTTTTTCTTGGTGACTATTTGTTGTGGTGTTAAGAAACATAAACTATAAGTTACCTTTTTTGATCAGCTGTAAAGACACCGCATTGGGGGTTGTATCATTTACTAGACAAGTGTCTAAGGCTTGTAGAACAATAACCAATTGTTTGATTAATGATTCATAGCTAAATATTACATTCTGTCAATCTGTCTAATCTAGTAATAGTGTCTGTGTCAATCCTTGTTCACGTAGAATTTAAAAATACTTTTCTATCATTTTTTCCATAAACAATATTTTTGTTTTTTTCCATAAATAATATTTTTGTTTTTTGCTAAAACAACAACCAAACTATGACTAAAGCTAATTTTGTGGTTTAAAACATGCATGTTTTAAATCACTAAATTTGTATATAATATGTATATAATATTAATACTCAACATTTGACAAATATTTTCAATTTTCTGCAAATTTTTTTAATGTTTCAAGCTTTTGATCGTGACTGTCCTTACCAATAACTATATTAACAATACACCAATGGATGTATCAAAAAAACTTAAAATCAAATTGCAGATAAAAAATATATGCATTCTTAGAGAATGAGGAAAAAATAGTCTTATAGCATAATAATAGAAAAAAGCCCTAAATGCAGTGCAGTTAAGCAATGCAATCCTAAAATTCTTTTCGAATAAAGTTTCCTGAAATACTACCATTATATAATTTATAATAAATAAATTTATGATAAATATTTTTGAAATGCTCTTAAAAATGTTTTTCTTTATTTTTTTTGTTTAGAGTTTTTATATTGATAATGATAGTATTATTGAATCAATAACTTTTTTTGATTAGTTTTTGCATTGATAATGGTGCGATGATAGCTCAAGCAGGATATGAAATGTTTAGGACAGGTCATGTAACGCCCATAGAAGATACATGGTGTACTCAAAGGTAAATTTTTTTGGAGTTAATTTTTAAATATTTTCAGCATATGTTTAGAGTAAAAATTATTTTTTAAAGAAAACTTATTAAGATTGACTTTCAGTTCACAAAAATATCAAAATGAAAAATTAATGTAAAAAAATTATTTGAATTAAGATAAATATAATAAGAAAGATTAAAAATAAAAGTTAAATTAAATTTACTCCTTAACACTATTAGAAACTTTTTTTAACTCACCAAAATTCTAACAACTTAAACGCCTTTATTAAAACTGTTGACTCCTTATAAAACACTTAGATTAAAACTGTTGAAATCCTTATAAAACACTTTGATTAAAGCTGTTGAAATCCTTATAAAACACTTTGATTAAAACTGTTGAAATCCTTATAAAACACTTTGATTAAAACTGTTGAAATCCTTATAAAACACTTTGATTAAAACTGTTGAAATCCTTATTTAATTTCAATAGTTTTAATCAAAGATTTGATTTAACTTTGATTAAACTGTTAAACTCCTTATGAAACACTTTTATTAAAACCTTTCTAAAAGATTTCTAAAGAATGTTATTAGTTACTCCTTAACCTTTTATATTTTAATATATGATATTTTAAGCTACCAAGAAATTTTTGCACCAAGAATTTATAATTTTGTTTTAGATATCGCACCGATCAAGTGCGCGTTACTTGGCGAGATTGAAGACGCGAAGACCGACAAATACGTGTAACTTGGCATAATCATTTGAGATATCGATCATACCTAGTACGCGTTAATTGCAAACTACTTTGCATAACGCGGTGATATTTTAAACATTTTAGGTTATCAACAGTCCAAGGGTGCTTTACTTGGTAGGATAAAAAATGAGCAAAATGCTCATAATAATGGCCACAAATTTCTTACTGATAGCCAAAAAGAACGCCTTATTCTAACAGAGCTTTTTTTTTCTACCGTAATAATAATAGTCTTAAATTATGTTTCATTCAGTGAAAAACTTACACAGATTTTGGTTTTGCACCTATTAATTCACAGTCGTCCAGAAATGTCATTTTTAAGGCAAAATCATGTCTTTGTCATTTTTTAAGCTAACACTCTAAAATATTCGGTGAATATTCATTATACCCTGGCCTAATAGGATTAATATTGTAATGTTTCTCACTGTACCTCTTATGAAAACACCAATCACACAAAACCAAAGATAAATGACAATAAGTAAAAAAAATAAGTTTTATACTTAATTTTCTATGTTATATTCATTATAAATAGCATATATGATATACATATAGCATATATAATACACACAATAGAATTTATGATACACATTTTTGTTTTATTGGTTAAATATCATACATGTTTAGAACACAAAGCATAACAAAATATTTGACACTTATTTTTAATATACTTATTTTAACAGACCTTTTCTTAAGACCTTTTAACTAAATAATCTCGAAATATAAGGTACATTCACAACATCTTGTTAGAAAGCATAAACATGAATTGCACACCAAGGACACAAAGTAAGAACAATACATAACACATGATGCATACACAGTATTTAAAGTAGTTTAATAATATTTAGGATAATTAAAAACTTAAGTGTAAAGAATAAGCAAATTTTAAAATAGCACACCAAGGACAAATGTTTTAACATATAACATGCTTTTTACATTTATATGTATTTGGTAAAGGGTATTTCTACAACACATGTTTAACTTATTGGTTGATTAATTAAAAACAAAGTGAACATATTTCTTAAATACCTAGACATAAATAATTTTCACTGCATATGCATAGAAAAAACAACAACAACATAAAATCTGTGTGGTATAGGTTTCACGCCAATATTTTAAAATACAACAATTTTTATCAATATTTATATAAATAACATTTTTATTAAACTGAAATTTTTAAACAATATTATTATAAATGGCTCAAGTAATAGCAAAAAAGCAACGAAACATGTATTACATCTCGATTCTAAAAAAAGTATATTTTTTATATATCAGCATGCGGTTTTTAAAAAATTTCTACTGATTAAGTAAATCTTTTTTCTTTAAATGTTAATTCACCTCTCCAAGGCCACTACAGTCGAGGAGGCTACTATAATTGTGGTTACAACTCTCTCTCTCTGAACTCGTTAATTCCGAGACACAAACCTCGACGAACAAGGCTGCTGCGCGGAGAAACAAGTTGAACGCGGTACTACCAGAGACGTGGTGGGGATTGAACGAGGAACTTATTGCTTATGAGGCAAACGCTCTGCTTCTACCGTATTTACAACCCATATCAATACAGCAATCAGTTAGATATGATGAATATAATATTGTTAATTTACTATAGAAAGTCAAAACATGGCAATCTCCTTTGATTCTGAATTTCGCTTCACAATATGGACAAATGGGTCTGGTGGTCCAATCTTCACATTTCATTCTCATTTGTAAGTTTCTGAAAAAACTTTTTTGTATAGTTTTCTCGAAAACTTTTTATTTCTCTATTTCTGCTCCTGTGCTTTTTCAGATCAAAGGCCAATTGAGACCGGCTTGTCCATTACAATCTATTGTGAATGAGTAATCATCTTGTAAACTCCAGTAATCATCTTGTAAACTTCACATTTTAAATGGTATTCCATTGAATACCATTTAAAATGTAAAACATATGTCTTGAATGTATAATTGCATTATACTTCAAATTTATTTGAATCGAATGGATGCCTACAGAAGGATATAGAATCTCTTACCAAGACCTTTATCAACTAATAGTATTTCAGCAAAGTTTTTTGTGGCTTCTAAATGCCCATCTTGCTGAGTTTCCATCATAAAAGAGCCTCCGCTTTTTGGAACATCAATAACAAGTCCAAGTGTCTTTTTTCTTTTTTTCGAATTTTTTTTTTCTACATGCAACTAATTGTTTCTTTTCAGCTGTGTTTGGATGAAAAAATCCAGAATCATTTTATCCTGGTCTTCTTCTCTTTCCAATATGTGCAGCCGTGGCGCAATGATTAGAGTTCTGACTCAGATTCAAGAGGTCGGAGGTTCGACGCCGACTCCAACCCATTAATCGACATTATAAATAAAGGAAGCGCGGACTTCGTAGTTAAGTGTTCTTCCGCGGAGCCCTCTGATAAGACCGTAAAAACTACTGGAAACACCTTAATAACCACACAAAAGAAAAAGATAAGAGATTCAAAACAACGAATCCTGAAATAGAGTGTGGATTCCTAGGTCCAAAGAAATCAAATTAGGTTATGTACTGAAATTTCAAAGTTATTCATTTTTTGGGGATTCAAACCAAACGTTGGTCTAACAAACTACAACTTATGGAATTTAAAATTTTAAAAACACTTTTTTTTTTTAAATTTGTTTTAGTACCCCATGAAGACCTAACTTGCCAT
The DNA here is from genome assembly GCF_038396675.1 of Hydra vulgaris. NCBI lineage: Eukaryota > Metazoa > Cnidaria > Hydrozoa > Anthoathecata > Hydridae > Hydra > Hydra vulgaris. The sequence goes on along the minus strand of NC_088934.1, from coordinate 25,987,944 downwards.
GGAGCACCGCGTAAGAGCATTGCTTCTTTACCGATGGTGCGAAATATGTCTGGAGCTCGCTTTGAACCCTGGATCTATTGCTTCTTAAGCAAGCGCTCTAACCATTGCACCACGACTGCTTTAAATATTAAGTATGATTCTTTCATGGCTAGAAAGTCACAAACAGAACACTCTAATTTGGCAAAAGTTAGCCGGTAACCTGTATCCCTTTCAAACTGTAAAAAGAAAACTTTTGTTTACAATTTATGCTATGCTTATAATATTGTTCTTATAAGCTAATGAGAGCAAGAAACATTTGAATATTTGCCAAGAATGTTATAAAATATTCATTGTAAAACATGCTCGTATTTTGAAAAAAACTTGATGACGTTATTGTTGTTGGATATCTTTCAAAATCTAGTTTATAAAGACAAAATTTAAAACTAAAAGACTCTTTTCACATGTATGCAAGATTTATTCAGCTGAGTCATTGCTTTCATTATTAGAATTCTCAACAAAGCTTTACAGTTTTTATTATTTCTGATCATAAACATTGGAATAAAAGTTGAAATAAAAAGATGTTTTGAAGTTGAAAATTAAGTTATCATCAACAAAATTAAGTTAAAATTGCTGCAGAGTAAAAATGTTCAAAAATACAAGTCAAGGAGAGTCTCATCGTAGTACAAGTCAAGGAGAGTCTCATCGTAATACAAGTCAAGGAGAGTCTCATCGTAATACAAGTCAAGGAGAGTCTCATCGTAATACAAGTCAAGGAGAGTCTCATCGTAATACAAGTCAAGGAGAGTCTCATCGTAATACAAGTCAAGGAGAATCTCATCGTAATACAAGTCAAGGAGAGTCTCATCGTAATACAAGTCAAGGAGAATCTCATCGTAATACAAGTCAAGGAGAGTCTCATCGTAATACAAGTCAAGGAGAGTCTCATCGACAAGACCACTGTGAAGCTCCTCCAGTCACGCGTCAATGTTGGAAATAATGTAGTATAGTATAATATAAAAAGTCAAAAGGTTTCAAACGCGATTAAGCGCAAGAAAAATTAAAGACATTTAAATTTTATATTCGTTTTTTTTTGTCAATGGGTTGGATGAGTAAAAAAATTACGCGGCAAAAAATTTTAAAATTTATATTAAAAAAATCATTTACTTTTTATTAACATTTTCGCAAGCAGTACAACGCATTGAATCAAAGTTGAACGTTTTGTTGATGTTAGTCCAACGTAATGTGCTGCTCGGATGATTTCTTATTCAGAAATAAGATTCTTAACAACACGAGCATAAAATATTTGCAAAATGTTTATTCAATGAGCAAAAGAACAAAAATTGCTATTAATATTTCGTTCATCTTCTATTTAAAATAAAAAAATTAGAAAGCAATTTTTTTTTTTAAAGTATCAATTCATAAATTTTAAAAATTCTTCAGTATTAACTATTACAAATTACAAATGTTTACATTTTTCGCTTCAAAAATTTGTTTCCAATAGTTCTGAATAAGATTTGTTCCACGTGATAGCCATATTCCTATTGATAAAATAAATTTAACATATTTAATACTTATAAAATGGTAAAATCATTTTAAAGATATTCCGAAACTAAATATTAATAAAAGTAATATATTCAGAAACTTTCTTTGATACAAGCAAAAGTAAGTAAACGAATTCGCTTGTTTAATGAAAATTACTTTATATTCAGACTAATTCATGACTGTTGATGTGATTCAAAAAAAAAAAAAAAAACAGAAAATATGAAGAACTTGGAATTAGAAAAAGATGGAATTACCCTTCAGAAAGTCTATAATTTTATAATACAACAATTTATTATTTCAATAATTAGTGTTGCTATTGACTTCGACTAAATCGACTAAAAATCGACTAATCGAAATTAGTCGACTTAGAAAAATAGTCGATTTCATAGACTATGGACTTCCTTCTAATCGACTAAAAGTCGATTTAGTCGAGTAAAAATCTTTAAATCTTTTCATTCAATTTAACTTTTCAATCTTTAGTTTTTGTTTATTCATTTAATAACAATAATATATACTATTATAACTAATGCCTAGTTTTATTGTTTACTCTCACGGGCCACTCCAAGCTGGTTCAGAGCCCTGGGGCAAAACTAAATTGTGAATCTTCAAAATCTAAATGTCATCTATACAATCACATTGTAAATATGACTGTAATGATTTTTTGATATACAGCCAGTGTCACGAAATGACTTTTAATTCGAAACCCTTTTCCTGAAAAAAAACTTTGAGGAGTATGATAGTACAAGTAAGTACATTAGAGCTGGTTTTGAAATCTTTCATCATCGTCCGTGAAAGAAAATTTTAAATTTTAAAAATTGATTGAATTTTTGATTTTATTGCTCTGAACAAATGAGTTACATTTTCTATTGAAAACATTTGAAACTTGTTCTACAATATTTATTCTATAAATAAGCAGCGTACTTACGACTTAGAAACAACAATAAATAAAAAAGCAGTCAATTTCTTCAGAAAATTTAAAAAGAAATCAGATTTTCTAGCTTAACAGATCAAGCAACTTAAAAAGGATTACTCTTATTAAATATAGTTTTTAAAAATTGATGTTAAAGTGAAGTAAATGGAGGTATGAACAGCTGCATCAAACTTTCTGAATGTGTCAATGAATGGAAATGCTAAAAAACAAGCATGTTTTTCCGCAAGTTGTTGAAGCAAATCAACATTTCGTAAAAGCTTTCTGCACTCATTGCTTGCAAATTGTCCTCCATGAAAAGATTGTTGTTGAAAGTTCATCATTTTTGGCCACTGATGAATTTTTCCATTGCAGACACAGACTCATGAAGAGGTGGTTAACAACACCAAAAAGCAAGTGAAGTTCCATGGGTGGAATGAAGTCCAAGATGAGTGTTCCTTCATGTAACTTAATAACTGACTTATGCACAAGATTCTAAAAGTCCCTGGCTTTTTTGTTTGGGCACCTGTTGCTTGGAAGCTTGTAAAATCAGTTTGAATGGAACCAAATCTTCGGAGCTCACCACTCTGATGAAGATTCTTTGACTCAATGTCATATCAGGTTCAAGAGTGAACACTTAAGTGAGACAGCAAACCACAAAGAACGTTTGCAAGCTTCATGTCACATGACAACAAAAAAGTCAATCTCTCAAGGCTCAATTTGTCCATGATCTGCTTTACATTGTAATAACTTTCAGAGTGGTTTCTGCAATAGCCACCAGAAGTTGATGCTTCACTCCAGAGTCCTTGAAGAGAGGTTTCTTAGTCGGGGATCTAAGTGGTTTCTAATGTGGTTATAAGTCAAGAACCCCTAGAGACACTTTCAGAAACCGATATCCTCCATCAATTCCCACTTTGATAAATTCATTTGACTGAGGACCTCTGATCTGAACTAAAGTGTTTACTAGCTTCAACATCTTTGCAGTACACCAATAGACGTTTGGATTATTCTCCAATAGACGTTTGGTTGTGTTTGAAATTTCTGAGGTGACAAACAAGTCAGAAAGATGTTTTCTAAGAGACTCAAATTTATCCTTGATGCTTTTTTTATCTACTTGCTGGGGACCTACTTTGCTAAGCGTTTGAAAGTCAAGGTGGATGTAGTTGCTGGAAAAAGTTCTGACAATGATTGATGATAAAAAGTAAAGTAAAAGAGTCACTAAAACAAAAGCATATATGACTAAAAAAAAATTTTTTTTCACCTGGAGTAACTGGAAGATGCTTTCTTATTCCTTGACTTCAAGAACTCCGTTTGTACAATTATGTGGAATCCCTCTTCCAATCAGTGAAAAGTATGCTGAACAACGTTTCTCAACAACTGGCTGTTTTTTCGGCTGACTGGCTGTATTTGTTGTTCCACTCGGCTGAGGGCTTCAAAACTTGGCTTTTCTCACATAATAAATCATGCAATAGCATAATGATTCTCTTGTTGCAGGACGAATCTATATGTTTTAGTAGTCAAGCAGTAAGGGAAGTTGAACATCTTCACTATTGTCTAAGGCCTACTCTACAATTCTAAGGCTCACTCTACAATTTTCGCAGATACCAATTGGGACTCTTTGATCTTAAAGTTGATAGCTTAACCAAAAAAACGTCTTGTCAGCATTGAATCATTAAGTCAGTCAATTACCTGTTAGCTTTTTTTAAACGAAAAAAACAGACAGTTTTTCTGTTGTCATCATGAGTTTTCGCTTGATACGGCATTTTAAATAGTTTTGCACTTGTATTTTGCTCAAAAGGCACAATGAAACTGTTCGCAGGCTTTTCCCAGAATTTTAAAATCAATAAAGGGGTAGTCCCTCTTACTTAAACATTATGCTTAACTTTGTTAGTAACTTATGTGACAAAAATATACAATTTTTATGTAAAAAATGTTTTATTCCATTTGATTAATTATTTTGTTAATAAACCACAAAAAAAAATTTCAAATAAATTTTTCTTTCACGGGCGACGATGAAAGATTTCAAAACCAACTTTAATGTACTCCTACATACTTGAACTATCATACCTCCGAAGGTTTTCCTCGGTAAAAGAGGTTTGAATTAACCCTTTATTGTTCGAATATTGAAAAAACTATTAAAAAAATTATTTAAATAGTTTTTTTAAATGAATATTGTGAAGATGAAAAAAAAAAAATTTTTTTTTTTCAAGTATAGTAACACCTAAATTTTAATTGTTGCCCTTTGGCAACATTGAACGATAAAGGTAATTGACAAAAATTTTTAAAAAGACTGCTTTCATGCCAATATGTTAGCAAACTATATATAGAACTTATTAAATAATAGTTGTTCAGATTACATGATATTTTCAATCATAAAGTAATTACTACATCGAGAAATATATTTAATTCAACAAAGAGTTTCCGGGGAGGGGTGGGGGGAAGAGGTCAGATTGACTATGTGAAAGTCAAAGAAGTTTATTTAACCTATTTAGCTTATGTTAAATAAAAAGAGAACCTAATCTAAGTTTTAACAATGACATCCTTTGATCTTAAAAACTCTGTGCTTAACATTCTTTTTTATGAAATTCTTGAAACTAGTTTTTCCCGCCTGTCAAACATAAACATAATTTGCACTTAGTGCAGTATACACGACTGTAACCAGTCAGACAATATCTGCAGTGATTCTTATTTTTCTAAAATATAAGTAATGATTTAACTTAGCTAGTAAAATTATGTAACAAAATAAATACTTTGAAATAAGACATTAAAAACAAAAATGATTAAAAAATACTGCCGCTATTGTTTAATGTTGCCGTACGACAACAATTTTATTTGCCCCAGTTATACCCCAATTCAGCTTTATACACAGAGCCTAATTTTAACACATTTAAAACAACTATACACTTGTAATAAATAAAAAAATAAAGGAGAGAAGAATTTCAGTTAATTATCAGTTTAGTAGGGCAAAAAGTTGCATGCACTTTTTGCTTACAAAAGTAACCCAAAAGTATGGTAAATTTACCCCAATTTCAATTAGCGCAACAATCACAACACTTTTTCTCCGCACCTCAACCCCTTGAAACACTCTCCCATCTTCATGTTTTCATGACTCTATATTCTTGCTCTATAACTCTATTCTTTTTTTCTAGTAACTCCCAACTTAATAGAGGTTGCTTTGCAGTCTTGTAGGGAATGAATCAGAATTGAAAAAAAAACAAACTGTTGTATCATATCACCTCTGATCCTCTTTTCTGTCAGAGTGGTAACTCCTAGTGCTTTAACTTTATCTTTGTATAGCAGTTTTGATAATAAAAAATTTATTTTTGAAACTCTTCATTAAATGTGTGTTCTAAACTCTTCATTGAATGCATTTATGACCGCGACGCTATTGTCAGTACTCAGTGAGTGATTAAAGGATATTGACAAAGGTAATGTCAAACCTAAAAAAAAGTTTAAAAGAATTGGTGGGAGCATGGCATCAATATCAGGGGACTTGTTTGGGTCAATTGTTTCGAGTCTTCTATTGATTTGCTAACGAATGAAAAAAATATCAGAGAGATTATAGGATTGAATTTCGGTTTGATTTTCAAAATATGACAAAAACAGAATGAAACGAAAATGAAAAACAGAATGAAAAAAAGATTGTTTAAAGTACTACTAACTTATCTAAGTTATTTTTTTTTTTTCAATTTTATCTTTTTTCGCTTTCTAATTTTTCCAAAATATCTTTTAAAAACTTGTATAGAGTCTATGGCACTTCTTATTTGCGCACATAAAAATTGCAAAATTAATTTTGCTTTTTAAGGAATGGATTCTTCATAATCCAAGACTGATTTTTTAATTACTGTCATACTGTCATGGACAATCAAAAATTACATATTTCAAACAAATATGTCAATCATATTACAATCAAACATTACATATGTCAAACAAATATGGCAATCACAATGTCATACACATTTTTCATATTGTCATATCAGTCGTATGTCGCCTGCTTTCAACTTTTATTTTGTCATGAAAAATTTGTCCAACACAAATCTGCCAATATTTGAAGATGGATTTCCCTGATATTTCCTGATCCTGCTTTCCCTGATTTAACTTCAAAAAAAATTTCAAAAATGCTTTTATTCTTTTAGAAAAATGCTCTTCAATTGCAAAAATGTAAATATTAATACAGCGCACACTTAAGAGGATTTTCAACCTGCAAATAAAGTTGCATATTATGTGTATAATTTACATTTTACATAAGTTTAATGTAAGTTATCTAAGATTGATAAAGTGCCATTTCCCCAAAGTTCTCGCTGGTTTTTCAAAATTCAACCTTATTTACTTGATTATTTTGTAACTTTTTTGCAGATATTTGAATTCCCTGACTTTTTCATGTTTTCCCTGATCTGGCAGACACCTTGCAATATATATATATATATATATATATATATATATATATATATATATATATATATATTAGGCCCAAAGTTTACGCTTTAGTTGAATAGTGGCTTTAATATCATTTTTTATTCACTGTTCATGATTCAGAATATATAGAGTTAGTTGTTGGTTTACATGCAGAATTCTTGAAGAAAAATTTCATAGTAAATTTTTTTTGATTGTCCAGCATATACTCTAGATTAGTAATCCAAAATATTCAGAAATGTTTTAAGAATCAGTTTTTGCTGAAACAGGTCTTGGTGATTATCTATTCAATAATAAATGAAATAAAAAGCATGGAGATAATTTGAAAAAACTAAATGTTAAAAAATGAAGAATTAATATCTTCGGAAATAAGTTTGAAAAAAAATCCTGTTAGTTAATATTCATGTATCATTATTTATATCACAAAATATTTAAATAAAATGCAACAAAAAAATTGTTAAATAAAAAATGAATAAATATAAATATATATTTTTTACCTAACTTCAAAACTTCTAATCAGAAGAGGCCCATAGCGGCATTTTGGTTGTATATTCCCAGCCAGGACCCTACAGAATTTTTTATTATCGATGAAAAACTTAAAATTAATAAAATAAAAAATGTCTCAAATAAAAATCAAGAGTTCTTTAATCATTATTGATATAAAAAATATGAAAAATAAAAAATTTAAATATATGAGTATAACAAAGTAAAAAGTAAAAAAAAACAATGGGCACTAGTACCAGGATCATAAACAGCTGATTTATGAAAACAACTATTAAAAATGAGACCTACATTGAAGACCAAATAACACTATTGAGCTTATCAAGCATTTTTAAGTGTATTGAAATAAACAAATTAAATGACAATACAAAAGTTTTTAAACACATCTTTATATCATTAAAAGAAAAGTTTAAAAATTAAAAGTCCCAGTTTTGTGTCAAATTTTTATTCTAATAAATTTGAAGATTTATATTCAAATTAAAATTTATAACAAAAAAGTTTATTTAAAAGCTTTATTTTCGTGCTAATAATTATTAATTAAAAATAATTATTAATTAAAAAAAGTAAATTATTTGTGTAAAGTAAAGTAAAGTAAAAAAATAAAGTGCTGTATTTGTTTAAAATTAAAGTGAAAAGTATTATTAAAAAAACTTTTAAAATGACAATTTGAAAAGGTGCTGTTTTTTCATTTGAAGATCCCCAAAATGTTATCATGGTTATCACAGTATTAAAACCATTTTGAAAGACCATTTTGTAAATCACTATTTAAAAAAATTCTACACACCTTTTAATTTAGATTTATAAACATTTTTCGAAAAAAAAAACAACCAGCTAACATAAGTCAATAAAAGAAAAAAAAAATGTAGCAAATTTTGCACCTTTACATTATATTATCTTTACAAATATTTTGCACCTTTGCATTACATTACAGTTTGCTACATGTAAAAAAACAAATAGAATAAAAAAATTAAAAAGAAAAAACAGAAAAATTAAACTAATTATTTTTAAATTAAAACAAAAAAATAAACACTACATTTTTAGTTCTTAAATTTTTTTTCTGGTTAAATAGAAATCTAAAGGAAAGATAATTAGGAAATTAGGAAGTTAAATTGTATGAAATTTTGATAAACATTTATAAACTATTGAAAAAAATTTACCTTATATGTAACAGCATGCAAAAAAATAGAGAGCTCATCTTTGGATGGTTCTTTCCACTTTCGTTTGCAATCAGTACAATCTGCATCAAAGTATTCCATACCAAGGTCTGAAGATGTGTACATTTTTGGCAGACTATCAAGGTTCTTTTCACATAATGTTTCATTGTCTTCTTTTAAAACATGGTCATCATTTTTAGAAGTTATAGTTGCTTCTTTTATAACATTAGTTTTGGAACATATTGTCTTTAATTCCGCCATATTTGTTTGTAGAGGTAAAGGATGATCAGCTGTTATATGAATGCTTTCTTTTTTCTGTTTTTTATTTAAACTATTGATATCATCATCAGACAACCTTTTAGTTGCTTTTAGCTGTAGTTCTGTTAATTCATCTTGACATTCAGCAAAATCAGCTCGTGTGCGAATAAGCTCATCCATAACCTAATATAATGGTAAACATAACCTATAAGTTTAGTTTTAAATAAATAAAAACAAAGTTTGATTAAATAAATAGAAATAAACAAACTTTGTTGAAATAAAAATAAATTGGTACAATTTATAGCAAGCTTTAACAATCTAATCAATAAACAAATATACATAGATAATACATAGATAAATATAAATATACATAGATAGCAATTCTAGAGCGCAAGGAAAAACATTTGATTTTTGACAAAAAACACATAATTTTCATGAACTCTACTCTCTTATATCTTTTATTATAACAAACCTTGATGTTTTTTGCATCAATTAGTTTGACTCAACTTCTTTTTAATCATATATAGAGAGCACTATGTTTATTATGGCTTCTTCTATATATTATTCATGTCTTAAGACCACTATTGATAAAAGAACACGTTTTTTCAAAGCTAGTTTTTGAAGGTTTTCTATGTACCAAAACACATCAAATATGTTGGAAAATTTCCATATAGATTAAAAAAAGGATGAGGAATCTAATGGAATGGGAACCTTTTTAACATTTATACACAATTTCTAAGTTCTCAGCATTTAAAAACTTTAAAGTCGGTTTATTAAAAAAAAAAGCTTTTAAAAAAAAGGTTCCCTCTAAAAAAAGCAAGTATAGCCCTTCCTCTATTCAAATCAAGTATTTATTTTTTCTTGAAGAAATGGTACTTAGGAATTTTGTTTAGAAATTATGTGTATATGGTTTTTATTCCATTGCGTATCATTTGTTTTCATTTTTGCGCTTGATTTTTGATGTTTTTTTGTGTTATTTCGGTTTTTGGTTTTGTGTTTTTTTCGCATTTCACACCAAATTTTCATTTCACATTAAATTTTCCATACTTAAGGTCAAGGCATTTTGTCAAAAAATCATCAGTTTTTCCAGCACAAAAAATGCAATAACTTTGGATCCAATTAACTTCTAAAGTTAAAAGACCTCTCATTTTTTAAGTCTTTTTAAGCTCTATACAACTATGTTAATCATATATAAAAATATTGACAAAAAAATTCCTCTGGAATGGCTAACATAGATACAATATAATAGATTAATAAACATTTCACTAAAAAGAACTAAATAAAGGTTTCACTAGAAAGACAGTCTTTCTAGAAAAACACAAGAGTTGATTTATTACTGGGTAATATTGAAACTTGGCCTACAGATACTAATACTAGGGACAGCCTACAGATACTTACACTAAAGATATTAAATTTAAAGTTTATGTGATGTGATATGGTAAATTTTTTTTTTCATTTTAAGATTAACAATTAATTATCAATAAATAAAAAAAGACCAAGACTTTGCATAAACAATAAAAAAATTAAAAACCAAATAAGGGGAAAACAACTGTATATTTGATACATCTTCCATCATCCAACCACCTTTTTCTCAGCCATTTTATTTTTATTTCAGAGATATAGAAATCCCAATTTTGAATAAAGCAAACATTTTTCTAGAGATATACCAAATTACATCAACCCTTAAACCATTATATAAATTTTTTAACAGTAATTTTTTAATAAGTTTTCTTGAACACTTTGTCATTATATATTAGGGCGTCCAATAAAATAACAGATTTTTCTAAAATGTCAGTTGGGGTTGTCGCACTTTGCATTATATTAAACCAGCACTGACACAGTGATTAGAACCAAGAATGTCTTGGTTCTGGCTCAGAACCAAGAGGTTCTAGGTTCAATGCCAGCTCTGGGCAGATAAACAACATTGGAGGGAGGCTTGAACTTCCTAGTTAAATGCTCTTCTGCTGTGCTCTGTGATAGAGTCTTCTTGAAGCACCATTATATATTAAAAAATTAAATTATATAATTATTATTAAATAAAAATTCAATAAAAAATATTTTAGATTTAGAAATAAAATCTCTTTTATTTTTAGAAAATCAGAAAAAAAATCTTTTCTATGACAATTTTAAAGCATTTTTAAACTGATTTTAATAAAAGCTCTTATGATCATCAATCTCTATATAATTTTGCTTCATTTAAAGCCCAAGTTTTGAATAAAAAGTATTTTAACAGGTTAATATGGTCCATTTTATCTGGGGCATCTTATCATCTTTTTTTTGGATATATGTTATATGTTACAAAAAACAACTATCTTTACTTTTATTAAGAACCAACTTTTTAATTCTGAATAAAAAAAAATTTCCTTTTTGAAAAAGCTGTTAAATCAAGCAAATATATATAAACCCTATTCTATATAAGATGTAAACCCTATTCTATATAAGATATAAACCCTATTTTATATAAGACATTTTATTTACTTTGACATGTTAATTGTTAGATTAAATGTTTTTATCCATCACCATTGACTCTTGATTAAATTATTTTAACAGATGCTGAATGAACAAATAGAACAATTTTTATCCACATAAGAGTAAGTATAATAAACAAAACACAATGGTAGGCATAAATTAAACTAATTTCTAGTATAATTGTTGTTAAAAAACTTTAGTGAAAAGAAAAGTTAAACCATACCGTAATATTATTTTACATTTATTTTTATGTTGTTTCTAAATACTAAGCATATAAGATTATTTTGCAGCATTTTTTTAAAACACATTTTCAATTTTGAGGGTAACATTGACAGGAATGCTGTTGCCCCATGGGTCAAGTAAAAGTTGGCGGAATGCCTAATATCTGATGAATTGTTCACGAGTATACGAAAGGGAGCCAAATGAACAAACCCATAATTAATAGAGTTAACCTTAAAAAAAAGGTACCAATATATCAAATTTGAACAGATCTAAAAACCGCCACTTGCAGAAATGTTGCATAGTACTGGTAAGAATAAAACATCAGAACCTGAAGATGTAAAAAATTATTATTGTTGTTTCAGAAACACTAAAAGGTTTATGACAAAAAAATCCAGAAAAATTGCAACCCTGCGAGATTTTGTGAGAGTCAGATATTAAGTCATTAATGTATTTAATAAAGTCAGATATTGAGTCATTAATGTAATGTAGAGTTTAATAGTTTGATAATTCTTAAAAAACGTTTTTAACCATAAATAAAAATACTTTTTTATATCTTTAAGTAGACACTATCAGAACTAAAGCTAATTGATATCAAATAATAATATTTCATTATTTAAAAACTTTGGCATATAAAATTCACCGAATGGTCACACACGAGCAGTGAACGCCTAAGGGAAGAAATGAAGTACAATAGGATAAAGGAGAATTATTTTGCAAACAAAGCAGTTTGTCAAGACAAAAATAAAGATTAATAGAGGAATATTTAAAAATAAATAAGACAGACAATGCACCTAAACAGTTCTAACAATAATAATAAACAATAAATTGTTTTATAAACACTAATATGAATCTTTCAAATAATAATATTTCATTATTCTTTCATTGTAATTTTTTAACTTTTAAATGCTACTAATTTTAAAAACAAAAATTTAGGTTGGTGTTAGTATTTAGAATATTTTCACTGTTTGTCAAAACTACAATAATTTCACCTCTCACAATGCAAATTGTGATTCACAATGCAAATTGTGATTCACAATGCAAATTGTGATTCACAATACAAATTGTGATTCACAATGTAAATTGTGATTCACAATGTAAATTAAAATTTACAAAACATAATAATTTCAATGTTACCCTATATAGAGAGAGTAACATTGCAGTAGCATGCCAACAACAAAATCAATTATCAATAATCAATAATATTATCAATAATATTACATGACTAATAAAATTTTTCATAAGTTTATTGCAACAGTATAATTGGTAAACACGTAAAAATATTTCATATCAAAATAATTTTGTCATCTTGTGAAAAAATATGTTTTCTAAAGATGTATCAATGTTACAACACTTTACCTTATATTTAGTTTTGATATCTATAATATCTTCTCACTTTATATTCATTTTACCTCTTTTTTTTTTATTCATTTTATTCTTTATTCTTTTTGATTCTTATATCATATGGACTTTCATCACATGGATTTATACATTTAATTCTTATATCATTATATACATCATATATGGTTCTTATATTATATTTCATACTTAATTGAATTTTAAATAAAATACAAAAAAAAATGTTGTGAAGTAATAATAAAACACTTGATAACATGAAACCTTTTTTATGTCGATTGAATATCATACCTTTTTTGTATCAATTAGAGTTCCTTTTTTTCCTTTACCTTCACCCCATGCTGTGGGATGATTGTAAATAGGATCATTGATAATAGGATAACCAAGGTATTGAAGGTGAACACGAATTTGATGCATGCGCCCAGTTTTTGGTACACCTAATCAATAATCAAAAATATATCTTTTCATCGCAATCATCATTATGATCATGATAATGACAATAATTATCATAATTATGATAATGCTCATAACTATCATCAAAATCATGATTATTAAGATCATCATTTTTAAAATTTTATATATATAAAGGTTATTAACAACAAACCTCTCTCAACCCAGAATTCAGAAATGATTTTACCTAATATATTAATAGTAACAGTGTGTCATAGTGAGTCGCCGTGTGATTATAACAGTGTGTCATAGTGAGTCGCCGTGCGATTATAACAGTGTGTCATAGAGTCGCCATTATTAACAGTCATTATTGTTTTCGATTGTCAAATTTGCATTACAGTTTAAGGACCTTCATTTAACAAAATTGTCTGGCAATGAATTCCAGATTTTTTATTATTCTGTAGTTAAAGAAGTTATTTTTTTAAAAACACTTAAATTTTTCATGTTCGATACTTTACTTTTATGTCCACACATATTTGATGAAGATCCATCACTTATTATTGAGAAAATGAGTTAAGGATTTTTGAACCAATTCACAACTTGTAAATCATTTTTTATTTTGTAGTGATATATTAGGTCCTTCCTAGTTTTGCGATTTTTTAAAGTCATTAAGTTTAATTTCCAAAGTCTTCCTTCATTGGATAGGTTTTTCAGTTCAGGAATAAGTTTTGTGGTTCTTCTTTGGATATTTTCATGTTCTAATATGTCAATTTTTAGTTTTGAGTAAAAAGTAAACTTTAAGTAAAAGTTCTTTTTATTCTATAAAAGTTGTTAAATGAGTATATACTCATTGAACAACTTTTTCCTTGCTAATGCTATTTTAGATCAGCAGATATATTTTTAAATCTTTTTTATGAAATTATGATTATGAAATGCTCAATCCAACTATGACTATTAGCCTATGACTTTCCATGTCATAGGCTAATAATTTTTTGATTAGGCGTTTATGAGGGACTTAGTCAAAATCTCTTTTGAAATCTATGTATATTAAGTCAACGTCCTTTCTATCAATAACAGCACTTGTAATGATGTCTAGAAATTCTAGTAAGTTTGTAACACAATTATTTTTTGATAAATCCTGTTGTTTAGAAATTGATTAAAAAGTTATAATTGTTCAGATGATTTAATATATTTTTGTTGATGAAACTTTCTAAACAAAGAACTGATGTCAGAGACACAGATCTATAATGGGTTATGTTTATGAAAATAGACATGACCCATTATAGACCTGTGTCTCTGTCTGATTATGTTTATATGAAAATAAGTTTAAATACTTTTTGAATAAAAGAGAAATTGGATGTTTCAACGACTCCACACACTTTTTTATAACATATGGACTAACTCTGTAGGGTTCTAAGGATTTATTTTCATTAAGTTTTGTTAATATTCTGACAGTTAATGTTTGAGTTATTGTTTTATTCCAATTTCAACACTGCATTAACTTTACTACCAAAATAAGGTAAATCGTTATTATCTTCATTCACATAACTGATTGAAATTAAATGTTAAACAAATTAACAATATCTATTTTGTCAGTAAGTTGTTGTTGTCTTTTATTGATTGTACTTTGGGTAGCGTATTTTGTTTTCTTTTAACATATGAATAAAATAACTTCAGATAGATTTTGATTTTATTTGATAGTTCTGATATTCAATATGATATTCAATTGTGAACTTTTTATAATTCTTAGTAACATCCTACTAATTATTTATTTAAGTTGAAGAAAGGGAGAAAAAGAGGAAAGAATCTGAAAATATTTTCAAAACACAAATCTCAATATAAGTTACTATATATAGAAAAAAAAGATGTATGAAAAAACATAATCAATGTTAAATAAAGGTTAAAAACTGAAAAACTAATAAAAAAAAACAACTTAAATCAATATTCTACTTTACTCTAATTTCTTGAAGTTTAGAATATAACAGAAAAGAAAACAAACAAAACAACACAGATAAAAACATCCTACTGAAAAAATTCTTTCAATTTATATGTAATAAAATAAGAAAAAATAAATAAATATAAAAGAATAACATAAAAGTATAAATAAATATTTAATAGACATTTCTTCTCATTGAGCGTACACATTTCATGTGCACTCGATATGGCATATCCCAGGGGCAAGGGGTAGTGGTAGTACTCTCACATCGTAAGCAAAAGGTATGGAGTTCAAACTCACCATCTCCATAAAAATTCCTGCTTAACTTAATTCTCAGTGCAGTGGAATTGTTCGTCAAGGCTTGTGTTTTTGAGTTGAATTGAGAGTAGTTTTGTGTATATCATTTTTTGTAAATATATACACAAAATACAACTAAAATAAAAAAAACAAAGCAAAAAATTACATAAAAATACCAACATCTGACTACACTACTTTCTCCATTATAGCTTAGCTTTTTAAAAATAGTAGAACTTGATTTCCCATCATTGCTAACAGTACAGAAACCTATTTTGTGAGAAACTGTTTTAATAGGTTCATCTACAACTATCTCCTCACTAAAAAAAAATATTTTAAACTTTTTAACAAAAATTTTATATAGTTTTATATAGAACAAAAGTTTTATATAGAAATTGATTGTATTTTATATATGCATATATATATAGCTGCAAAAAATAAAATAGCACCACCACCAAAAATTGGTTGAAATTAGAATTTTTAACTATTTTTGATAGTTTGAAAATCTTTTAAATACATATTTAAAAGTAAAATGGCTTATAACTTTTATAAAAAAAAAATATACAAGTTTTAATATATTTTTTTTCATTTATTAAACAAAATTTATTTTGTTTGTATTCATTTATTGTATTCATTTATTGTATTCATTTTGTTTTATTCATTTATTATATTCATGTATTGTATTATTGTTATGAAAAAAAAAAGTATAGCGTGGAAGTTTTTTGATATAAGCACGACTCCTCATATGAGCAAGTGCAAACTATGTGATAGTTTAGTTACAAGAGGAGGAAAATCTTTAAAGTCTTATGGAACTACAGCGATGGTAAAACATTTGCGTTTAAAGCACTCCAAAGAGTTTGAACTTGCGACGAAAAAAAGGTTCAACCATTTCCGTCTATTTCTAAAAACCTCAGTTGCTTCTACCACCAATACAGTACAAAGTAACATTAGTCAGGCTTTAAACAAACAAACAAAAAGGAATATTGATGACCACAGATCTATTCGAATCCATAAAATAATAGGAAAACTTACCACATTGGATATTCAGCCATTTTCTATTGTTGAAGATACAATGAACTGATTAAAGATGCTTACCCCAATTACAAATTACCATGTAGAACATATTTCAGTCAAAACGTAATCCCTAGCATGTATGATGAACTGTTTGAAGATATAAAAATAGAAATCTCCGCGGCAAAGTATTTGTCTCTGACGACAGATATTTGGACAGTGGATACTGTGAAAATCGCATTCTTAAGCATTACTGGACATTGGATAGATCCAACTAAATTTTCCCAAGAAACTGCTGTTCTTCAAGTAATTCATTTTCCGGAAAATCACACAGGTGTTCATATAAAAGAGTATTTACAAAAAGGTTTAAAATCTTTTGAAATCCCATTAAGCAATATTCATCTTATTGTTCCGATAATGCAAGCAATATGAAGGCTGCAGTAAAATACAGTGGAATGACATCAATTCCATGCTTTATCCGTACTTTGCAGCTATGTATTCATGACTCTATTTAGCCAAATAACCATCAACGAAATTTTAACTTTATGCAGAGGAATAACGACCCATTTTAATCATTCACCAAAAGCATGTGCAAAATTAAAATCAATTCAGCAGCAATTAAGTACTGAACCTCACAAAATGAAACAAGATGTTC
Organism: Hydra vulgaris; assembly: GCF_038396675.1. NCBI lineage: Eukaryota > Metazoa > Cnidaria > Hydrozoa > Anthoathecata > Hydridae > Hydra > Hydra vulgaris. The sequence goes on along the minus strand of NC_088934.1, from coordinate 25,970,860 downwards.
CAATTCACTGGAACAGTTCATTTGAAATGCTATAATGATAATGCAAGCAATATGAAGGCTGCGGTAAAATACAGTGGAATGACATCAATTCTATGCTTTATCCGTACTTTGCAGCTATGTATTTATGACTCTATTTAGCCAAATAACCATCAACGAAATTTTAACTTTATGCAGAGGAATAACAACCTATTTTAATCATTCAACAAAAGCATGTGCAAAATTAAATCAATTCAGCAGCAATTAAGTACTGAACCTCACAAAATGAAACAAGATGTTCCAATTCAAGTGGCCAAAGGAGCTTTTTGTTCAAAGAACGTTTGAACAAAAAGCTCCTTTGGCCACTTATGCAGAAGAGTTTGACGAAATTAAACTTCCTACTAATTATCAATGGGGAATAGTCGAAAAACTTGTTTACATTCTTGCTCCATTTGAAAACTTAACAAAAAAATGTGGTAGGAGGGACGAAACTTGCACAAAAATTTTACCATCTGTTCTTGCATTAAAATTTTTATTACAAAAAGCTTCATCAAGTGATAAATACGCTGGGATTATGACGATGATTGATGAACTAATAAAATCTGTTACTAAAAGACTTGATAAATTTTTGCTTAATAAAATGTTATGTGTATCAACATTTTTGGATCCACGATATAAATTACTTTATCAACATGCAGATGAAAATGTTATTATAGAGTGGGTTGAAGAAGCATTGAAAGAAATGCAAGGAGCGCAAGATGTTGTTGACTCTGACGATGTTCCAATAGTAAAAGCTCCAGCCTCTACTGGATTCATTAGCATTGATGATTGTTTTAAAGATGTAGCTTTTATGAGAACTGGAAGAAAGCAGAGTGAAAAACGTTCCGACGCAGAAAGAGAACTAATAGATATTGAAGTTGCTGACATAATTAAGAAGCAAACAATATTAAGGTCTGCAATTACTCAAGAAATAGACAACTATTTATCTCTGCCTCATTTAGAAAATACAGGTTGTCCGTTTTTGTGGTGAAGTAAATGTGGAATGCAATTTGAAAAACTAAAAAAGATGGCATTAAAATATCTTACAGCACCTCCATCATCAATAGAAAGTAAAAGGTTATTTAGTGCTGGTGGGGACATATACGAAGCAACAAGGAGCAGACTAAAAGCAGATAACGGAGAATACCTAATGTTTGTTCATTACAATCTAAAGTTAATAAAACAATTAAAATAAGATACAGCAAATAAGTGTTGTTTAAGTTCTTTTTATTTGTTTAAATTTGTTTTATTTTAATCACACTACAGTTGAGAAAGTCTACCTTTTTTTTGCAATTCTTTGTCTCTCTTAATCTTTTACTTTCCCTAATAAAACTTTCAGTGGCGGAACTTCAAATTTTGCCCCCTTCCACATAAAATACTATTTAGGCCTGAACCACCAGGAGAGAAAAATAATTTTAAACTAAGTATAGTTATTAAAAAACTGTTGCACAACTTTTGAAAAAATTTAGGCCCCTACAATTCAGGCCCCTTACCCTGCGTTACAGGGTTTTGCTAAATGGTAGTTCCGCCACATAACTTTTGGTTAGTTAGCGTAAAAAGCGTATTTTGTGTGAATAGTTCATCGCTAGAGATTTCACAAGTTTTTATTCCAACTTTTAAAAAAATGGACTCGGTGCCGGGTACCCAGAATCGGACCCGGTTTTTCAGTCGGGTACCCGGAATCGGAGACTCGGCATAAACTGGTTCCAGCACATCACTAATATATATATATATATATGTTCAAGGGTCTGGTGCTCCCCCTAAATCCAATAAAATTTTGAAAAGATTTAACAAAGTTGCTTGTGAGAACCAATAAAAGGTTTTAAGAATATGAACAGATCTTTTTTAGAATATAGGGGGTGGATGTCACACCCTAGTGTGTATATATATATATATATATATATATATATATACATATACATATATATGCATATATAAATATATATATATATATATACATATGTACATATATATATATATATATATATATATATATATATATATATATATATATATATATATATATATAAATATATATATATATAAATATATATATATATATATATATATTTATATTCTGCTTTAAATTTGACATATAAAGAAAAATACAAAGGAGTTCCAAAACCTTTTATATATATATATATATATATATATATATATATATATATATATATATATATATATATATATATATATATATATATATATATATATATATATATACACATATATATATATACATATATATTAATGAATGGCAACCCTCTCACTGAGTCCTCTTCTTTATGTCTTCTTGGATTATCATTTACCTTTCATGGAAACCAATCAATTGCTAAGGTTGCTTCTCTTTATTCTTCTCACCATTTTCTCTCTCCTGATTCCATTCTCTACCTATACAAATCTCTTATTCATCCTGTATGGAATACTGTTGTCATATTTGGGCTGATTCTTCTAACGATGTCCTTTCCCTTCTAGACAAGGTCCAAAAACGCAAAAAAGAGTTCTATTTGAAAACCGCTCTATCTGCTAAGCTTGAGCCTCTTTCCCATCGTTGTATAGTTGCATCTTTTCTTCTTTTCTACAAATACCATCATGGTCACTGCTCAAAGGAGCTATCATCTCTAGTTCCATCAACTAAAACTCATTCTTGATTGACTCATCATTATGCAAAGTCTCATTCTTTTACTGTATCTGTCCCTGCTCTATCTGCATGTTCCAAAACTTTTATTTGTCTAGCTTTTTTCCCTGCACTTTTTTTCCCTTTGCAACTTTCTCAAACCTTCATGTTTTTTCCTGTTAACCATTTCCTTGCTTTATAACTCTATTCTTTTTTTCTAGTAACTCCCAACTTAATTGTGAATGCTTGCAAGTGAATCAGAATAAAATAAAAAAAATATATATATACACACATATATATGTATATGTATGCATGTATGTATATTAGTGATGTACCGATCTTAAATTTCTGGCTGATGCCGATACTGACGACATTGGACAAAAAAAAGCCAATCCTGATGCCAATACTGATTAACCAAATATAAGAATAATCAATAATATAAAACTAAATGTCACAGGTCAGGTCAGGAACAAGATCATCATGATCACCCAGCTAAATATAAAATGAATATCAAGAATATCAGCTAAAGGTAACAATCAATATCCCTGCCTTGGGGTTCTTGGTTGAGTTTAGGCTAGAGATGATGTCTTGATAAAAATATTTGTCACGGAAAGATGTTAAGATCCAGCTATTGCCTTGTAAAAAACTTCCTGGTCAAAAACTTTAGGGTTAAGCAGAAAATTTTTGTAGGCCAATCTTGCAAGAGATCTCTTTATTAAGACATAATGGTGCTGATGTTTTCTAACGCCACATTCCATTCTATTTTTAAACAATCCAAATACATATTATAAATGTAGTTGAACCTGCTCTAGCTCCCAAGCTTGTGGCTGATTAAGCCGATACCAATTTTGATGCCGAAGAATCGGTATATCACTAATATATACACATATATATGTCGATACATATATATATATATATATATATATATATATATATATATATATATATATATATATATATATATATATATATATATATATATATATATATATATATATATATATATATATATATATATATATATATATATACACACATACATATGTTGATATATATATATATATATATATATATATATATATACATACATATATATATATATATATATATATATATATATATATATATATATATATATATATATATATATATATATATACACATATATACATCAATAACCTTGCATATCTGCATGCATATGTATTAGGGAGGTCCAAACAATACACATTAAAAATGTAGGCTAAAAATGTTGGATTTAAAAAATGCATATTGCATTACATTGGAATGTTAAGTTGAAAATACTTGTTTGGAAAACTTGCTAGTAATTAAGATTATTATTTTAATTGTATTTATAACCTTATTTATAACTTTTAAGTTTTTTTTACGTATTTTAATGTGCACTGTGCATAATTAATATTCTGCATAACTTGTACTCTACACTTCTATAATTTATGCATACTACAGTTATTTAACATTTTATTTATTATTGTAAGCTATTTTCTGTTTTCAATAAATTGACTCCATAAGAACTTTTCTCAATTTTTGTTTAGTTATCTTTTATGAAGGATGGATGGAATTGTACCAAACAGATAATATTTCAAAGAGCTGGCATATAGATTCTAAACAAAGGAAAAAAAAAAAAAAAAGAGGGGGAGGGGGAGAAGGGAAGGGGAAGTTGACCGTTACTGGGCTAAAGCTTTGGAAAGTAAGTATGAATATGAAAAAACTGTTTGTCTCAGTAAAGTTGTCAAGAGCTTTGTAACTATTAGGGGTAATCCATAAAGTACGTACGCTTTCTTTTTGATCCTCCGCCCCCCTCCCTTGTATTTTGCTATATGCTTTTTTGAGTACCCTTTAACTCCCTAAAACTCTTTTAACCTACCTACCCAGCATTTTATGATATATTTTTTTAATTTAGTATCTACTTAATTTTATAATTGACCTCTGCCCCCTATCTCATATACGTCATTTTCAGACCCCCTTGCCCCCATCTGAGCGAACATACTTTATGGATGATCCCTTTGGAATTACTGCCTAAATATGCTTTGTTTGAAAAATAATTTTCTTTTATTCTGGTGTACTTCATTTTTCTCTCAGGCATTCACTGCTCCTGCGTAAGCATTCGACAAATTTTTAAGTCAAAAAATTTTAAAAGTGGTGTAGTGTCGAGAGAACAAATGTCGGAAGTATTCTTTATTTGTAACTTTAAATATTTAAAAAAATTTGGTTGGTTACTTTTATTTATTTATAAACTTTTTTCATTCTTTCAAAAGTTTTCAACAATTAAAGTAATTTTCAACAAGTTAAAAAACACTAGAAATCTGCTTAAATTTTTTTCAAGTTTCAAGTACATTTAATTAAATCTGTTTAAAAATTATTTACTTTTATATACTTTTTTTAATTTTCAATTTAAAAACTCATTTGCTGTTTTTTTAATTGCATCACTTGAGTCCAGCATATTAGATATAAACTCATACAATGCCACAATAATATAACAATACCTTGGAAAATACCATAATAATATAACAATACCTTGGAAAATTACCAATAACTCGTGCAAGATATTCCTTGATGACCAATCTTCCACGCACTAACCCTTCTAGTTCACGTGCCTTTTCTGAAGTCCTAATTTATAAAGAAATTTTCTAGAACTTTTAATTGTTATTTTTATAGAAAAAAATCAAAATAAAAAATTTTAAGTTTCTATAAGGACTTTTAAAATTTAACAAAACATACTTTGCAAACATAAGAACTCCTGAGGTAAGTCTATCAATTCGATGGATGGCTGAAAAATGTTAAAGTTTCAAAAGATTACTATTAAAATTATTGCAAAAATTAATTATTTAAAAGATAACAATAATTTTCTTTTAAATTTAATGACATTTATGTAGTAAAATAAGACAAAACAAACAATAACATTATAATATAATGTTAGTAGTATTTCAAATGTTTACTATTTTGTTACTAAATGTTAGTGTTTCAAGTGTTTACTAATTTGTTACTAAATGTTAGTGTTTCAAGTGCTTACTAATTTGTTACTAAATGTTAATGTTTCAAGTGTTTACTACTTTAATAAATAATCTAAATAAAAATGACAAGTGGATTAAAATAGAAAATTAAGATAAAAAATTAAATATCTCTATTGACATACAACAAATGTTTCTAATATAACTGTTTAAATGATTCTCAAAAAAGGTGAATTCATGTTTAACTCATGATAAGTCATTTAAAGGAATGTCTTCTTTTTTAGGGGGTAAATATTTATTGTAGTGTTTTTGAGTTCTCTCTAAGAACTCACCGTTATACTTTAAAATTTGTACAGACTACAATAAGGTTCATTTCTAATGTGCCTTATTAATGTTTTACATGTAACTAATTCTAAATCTGTCGAAATCAGTTATGATTAAGATTTTAAATCTAAAACTAGTTTTACTTAAAGTAAAACTACTTTTACTTAAAGTAAAACTACTTTTACTTAAAGTAAAACTACTTTTACTTAAAGTAAAACTACTTTTACTTAAAGTAAAACTACTTTTACTTAAAGTAAAACTACTTTCACTTAAAGTAAAAGTACTTTTACTTAAAGTAAAACTAGTTTTACTTTAAGTAAAACTAGTACTGCTTACTATGCAAATTATATAATCCATAATCTTTTCCAAGAATAAATACAATAGTGTTATGACGAAATCTTCCACATGGGTGAACCTGAAATTTGATAATAAATTTGGCAATAAATTTAATTAATCAAAACAAAAAACAATTTAATTGAAAAAATTTTAATTGTTTCTTGTTTTGATTAATTAAATTTATTTAATTGAAAAAGCACTTAAAAACAGTTTAATATTAAAATGATTTAATAGCTTTTAAAATTGTCAATGTTAAATAGAATAAATTGATATTATAAATAAGTAACTTTTAACAAACTTATCAAGATATAGCTTATACTTATTTGTATAAATATTTATGTATATTAACAGCTTTATTATGCCAACATGGCAGAATAAATTTGTGTGCTTTAATTTGCAATTGCAAAATAAAGCATAAAAAGCTGCTAAGTGTGTATAAAATGAAATGTGGTATATGTTGCAGTGTGCACTTATGTGGTATATGTTGCAGTGTGCACAAATTTCACATGAAATGTGGTATAAGTTACAGTGTGCACTTATACCACATTTCTTCCATATTTTTTATTTTTTTAAATAAAAAATAGGGAAAAAGGGAAATAGGAAAGAATATTAAAAAAAAATTAAAATACCATATATTCCATAATATTTAAATTTCAAATTTATATATCTTTTCATAATTAAACTTTTTGATTGTTTAAATAGCAAATAATTTTTGAATAGTAAATAAACATTTTTTGTTTAAATGTTATAGCCAAAACAAAAAATTATAGTAAATGTTCTTCACCATTGTTATTTTTTTATTTGTCTTTTTTACATTATTAATCCAAATTGTTTATATTCTGTTTACATAATTTTGTTTATAGCATAAGTAGTTAATTTTTTGAACTTCCAAAAAATATAGGTAATAATCCAGTCTGATGACACGTGCATTAAGTGTTGATTTTTTTTCTTTTTTAATCACAATTGTCAACTTTTCTAAACTTTAAATTCTATAGCTTTGTTAATGAACCTGGTACATAAAACTTCATCAAATCAAAATCAAATATATATTATCTGAATAAAGTTGTTACATTAAGTCAAAAATAACCATATAGAATATAGATATTTCCAATATTGAAAAATATATGTTATGAGAAGTGTGACCTTGAAGCAGTGATAAGAGTTTTGACAAAAATTTTCTTGACATAGTTGTGATAAAAAGTTCCTTGACATAGTTGTGATAAAAAGTTCCTTGACATAGTTGTGAAAAAAAGTTCTTATATAATTTTCAATATTTTTTGATAAATATGAAGTATGTGAAAATTTTAACATTAGTTTTAAATGTGTTAGACAAAAAACAAATTACAGCTTTTTGTTTTATGAGCTTTTTCTTTATGTAATAGCTTAAATTTGTTATAAAAGATATATAAGTTGACATTTTCAGATTTTTTCTTTAATATTGATGCATCTTTCAATAGATGATAAGTAAAACAGATAGAAAAACAGAAATAAAAAAAAATCCAAACTTTGATTTATTATTATATGTAACTTGTTATTTTTTACAAAGAATTAAAAATCTTACAGGTATTGAAGCTGGCTTGTTTATAACAACTACTTCTTCATTATTTTGTATGAACTCAATTTCTTCATGAACAACTGGAGGTTCATGTCTACATATTAAAATTAAAATATTAAATTAAAAAATTCTTTGAAAATCTTTTTATAATAATCTTTAAAGCAATAAAAACATTAACTGAATCTGAGTTTTTAAAAAACATTAACCTATGAATCTGAGTTTTTAAAACATCTTTAGCCGTCAGCTTATGATCATGCGAAACAATATTGTTGTTTACTAAAATTTAAGCAAAAACAAAAATTTAAAACACGAAACTTCAAACTTATCGACTAAACTAATATTTTATATATATATCAAGGAGTGAATTAACTCAAATTTACCAGATCGCAAAAATTTTTACAGAAAAAACAAAAACTGCATTACTACTTCAATCAACATCAAAAGTGTATAAAAATAAACGAACTTTAAAAACAAGCATTTCTTGGTCCAAAAAAAAACAAGCATTAATTTAGCTTGGCACAACCTGACGGACAAATAACCAATGGTAATATTTGTCCAACCATTATCATAAAATTCAAAACTTTTTTTCATAAAAACTTTAATGTGTGGAGCATCTGAATAAAAAACACTAAATAAATTTTTTTTAGATGCACCACACTCAAGCAATTTGCAACTATCAACTTTTAGTTATGGACAAGAACTTTGAAGTCATATTTCACAAGTTTATTTTGTGATTTAATGTAGCTTAAGGTTAATAAATAAGTTCACAAGAGTTTTTGAATTGATAATCAAAATGACATGAATACATATCCTTATCCTTCAACATATTGAATTATACTTAATTCTTTATCAAAAAAAAAATTGTATAGTTGAATTTTTTTTCAGGAATATCTCTTCCATACTGTTCATAAACATTGTCTCACTCAATTGCAGTATAACACTCCAGTGCTATACTTTAATTTCACTATTAGATAAAGAAATATGTTCATTTCCTGAAAGATATTGAAACATCTGCAACTTTGTAAGCAAAGTTGCACAAAAAAATATCTCCAAACTTTAATGGCAACAAATTTTTATAAAGAAAAACTCCAAAATTAAAAATAAAATTTTCTGCATCACTTATTGTATTATATATAACAAAAAGCAGAAAATAATAGTGAAAAATTTAACTTAAATTTCTTCAGATAACCATAAATCATAAATTTATAAGCACTTTATAAGCACACTTTTCTTCTTAAGTTGAAATTTTATAGTGTTTTTTTCTTCACTAATTCAATTGATTTGTTCTTGTTTTGAATTTTTCTTTTCAGGCCATATTTTGTTTTGTAAACTTTACAACACAAGTTGCACAAAAAATTGGATACTGAACAAACCTAAAGTTTTATTTAAGTAAGAGTGGTAAAAGTAATTGTACTAATTGATGTAATCTTCTTAGTGTCAAAATAAAACAAATAAAAAGAACCTAAATAGTAAGACTGCTCATAAACCACATAATGTTAAGTTTCAAAAAGAAAATAGTGCATTGTCATTCATGCAGGTTAACAAAAGGCACACCTGATTATTAGATATGCTGTCAGGTGAATCACTGAAAAATAAATCCTTGATCAGTAGCAAGTATGTTATAGCAAGTATGTTACATAATTGCCAGTTGCAGCGCTACCTGGCAAGTGTGTAACTATTGTATGTAAGTATGTAAGACTATTGGATATAATGAATAATAGTACAAACTCTTTTGGGTTGGATGCGAAGGAGTGTTTGTTTTTTGTATTTTAGTTGCTTTTAGTAGCAGAAAAATGGACAAAACATGTAGAACTCTAAGAAACAATCATGGTAGAGCAAATCCAGAGTTTAACCAGAAAAAAGTAAAAAAACCAGAAAAGTAAATGTTATTAAGTGAGATTTAAAGAACAAAAGTAAATGTTAGTAAGTGAGATTTAAAGAACAAAAGAAATGTTCAGAGATGTAAAGAAATGGTTAGAAAAAATAAGAATGTTGTTGGAGAATATGTATTAAAGAGCTAGATGAAAAATTACTAATGAAGCTAAAGTAAAAACAAGATGGATGACTTTTTTTGAAAAATTGTTAAATAAACAATTATAAAGACTGGAATAAAGCAGTGAATAAAGATAGTAGACAAAAAGAGCTTTTAAACTATGGCAACCCTCGGAATTAGGGTCGGCATTCGGTAATGCCGACCTGAAAGTATTTGAGGTCGGCAAAAAATTGCCAACCTCATTTCTATGTTTTATGGTTAGACCTTTGTATTAAATAATTTTTGCCGACCTGATGCTGACCTCAGATTGAGAAAAGATTGAGGTCTGAAATCTGAAAAGATTGAGGTCGGCAAATTATTGCCGACCTCATTTTTCCTAATTCCGAGGGTTGCTAAGGTAATTGTACAAAGTTGCTTGGTTAATCAGTGGGTGTTAGATCTTTACAATGCCATTGTGCATGAGGGTCAAATCCCAATCAATTGGAAGAAAAGTTGAATAGTAAAAACTTAAAAAGATTCACACCAACCTTTACTTAAAAATTTTAAACGAAAGTTGGTGTGCATCAGTGCTTAATCTTTTGCTTTTTTTAATTGTCTTATAATCTGAATCTAAAAAGTTCAGTGTTAGTTTACATGAGATAATAGCATACTAAACCATGTTCAGTGCTATCTTTATTTCTAACAGTAAAAGGTGCATCATTAAAGATTAAAGGAAAGTTATATACCATAAAAAGTCAAATTCTAGAGCAAGAGAAGGGGTTCATTATTCAAAATCTGTAAATTTATTTCTTTTATATGAAAGACTACAAATTCGACATTGCCGACCTAAAAGTGTTTGAGGTTGGAAAAAAATTACTGATCTTGTTTCTGTGTTAACCCCTTTGTGTCAAATTTTTATGCCGACCTTTAACAGTTTGAGGTTGCTATCAGGTTAGCAAAAAATCACAAAAACACAACTTAATACAATAAAAATGAACAGTGTATACCCAGTGTATACCAGGTTCGGACCCAGAGACCCAGTAACTTGGCAGTTTTACCAGATACCCAGGATCAGCCATTTTGTTGATGTACCCGGCACCGGGTATCTTTAAAATTATTTTTAACAGACATAACCTTCAAGTGCTGCAACTAATAAATAATAAAAATAATAAAACAAATTTTGTTTTAGTGTTACTTTAAATTGTGAAGAAGTATTATGAAAAAAAAACAACAAGTAATTGCTTCTTTTTATTGCTTAGAACGCAAGAGAAAAATACATTTTTCGCAATTAAAAATTGCGAAAAATGAATGCAAGTTTAATACTTTGCATAGGTCATTTCTAAATAAGGTTTTTGCTAAATGATCATTTACAATATATAAACATTTAAACCAATGGCCTTTTAACTAACATAGACAACATCAACATAGAAACTTTTTTCCCATGAAGTTTGGGAAGTCAGACAAGAAATCAATAGTTTTCACAGGACCGACAACACGGTTTTCAAAGTGGGGGTTTTCAAAGCGGTTTTTCACACTACCTCATTTCGAAAAAAATTCTGCAATTTCTTGTAAAAATTGTCAATTTCTTTAAAAAAAAGAAAGAAGGTCAATCTACCACTGCGCCATGGCTGCTGGCTGTTTTTTAGATAAAAACAAAGAAATATTGCATAGTTTTAGGGGGTTTAATTATTTTTTAGTTTTTATAAACTTAAATTCTATTCATATTAAGTTTCCAATCAATTATTGTCGGAGAAATTATTTGATCGCCTACTTTTTAATTATTTCGAACGCTGATAACGTTTTTCATTTGTTACAAACAAAAAATTATAAAAGAAACTAAAATGAAATACAGCAAAAAAGTGTTGTCTAAATTATTTTTTATCTGATTGAATTTTTTTTTATTCTTACTTTTTGAATGGTGCCGGGTACCCAGTCTCGGACCCGGTTTTTACCACCAGGTACCCGGAATCGGGAATCCAGTATAACTGGTTCTGGCACACCTCTACTGACAAATAAGTAGAACATACAAGGAGCGCTTGCTACATTGACTGAAAAATGGGTAGAACATGCAAGGAGTGCTGCTACATTGACTCACAAATAGGCAGAACATGCAAAGAGTACTGCTACATTGACTGACAAATAGGTAGAGCATGCAAGGAGTGTTGCTACATCAACTGATGGTTTGGGTTTGGGCAGACAATCTATTTATATATATATTGTGCACGAAGCATTTAAATAATTTAATAAATTTAATTAAACTAAAAATGTTACTGAATTAAAATGTCAGGTACATTTCAACCATAAACAATAATTCACGAATTTGAACAATACATATATTTTATACATTATTATTTAGAAGTATTTTTATACATCATATTATTTAGTGATCTCTGATGTGCTGTATATGTTTTACACTCTGATGTGCTGTATATGTTTTACACTCTGATGTGCTGTATATGTTTTACACTCTGATGTGCTGTATATGTTTTACACTCTGATGTGCTGTATATGTTATACACTCTGATGTGCTGTATATGTTATACACTCTGATGTGCTGTATATGTTTTACACTCTGATGTGCTGTATATGTTATACACTCTGATGTGCTGTATATGTTATACACTCTGATGTGCTGTATATGTTTTACACTCTGATGTGCTGTATATGTTATACACTCTGATGTGCTGTATATGTTATACACTCTGATGTGCTGTATATGTTTTACACTCTGATGTGCTGTATATGTTATACACTCTGATGTGCTGTATATGTTTTACTAAATTTTTATTATTCATAAAAAACTGAAATTGATTTAAAATCACCTTTTATCTTTCCAGCAGAGATAGCTTTTATCTATATAAAAAAAATTTATCTAAACTGCTAGTCTAGAAACATGACATGTTTCCAGACTAGCAGTTTGATAATTTTAACAGAAGAATATTATTAGCAAACAAAATTTAATAAATAAAAATACACACACAAATATATATATATATATATATATATATATACACATACACACATATATATGTGTGTGTATATATTAGGGATATGACTTTTTTGCAACCTACTAGGCCTGTATCGTAATTCAATGAACTTTTATGTAAAAAGAACGAATAGATGTTTCATTTTGACATATTTTGAAAAAAGGTTACCCCAAAACCAAAAAATCGAATTTTCAATAGGTACACTTTTGTACAGTAAATGAATATTAAAGGCTGAAGATGTTGTAAGAGTCATACTCCTGTTGTTATTTTATTTATTTATGCAACATGTACTGTGATATAACAAAAAACATTATGTGATATATAATTATACAAGTATTACAAAATTAACAGTATCAAAGCGTCTAGTACAACAATATACATAACTGTCTGTGTCTATAGGCCTACTGTGTTTAGTACATGGGTCACATGATGCTCACGTCTCATAAAGAGTCTAGCGCTTATTACTTAGAATGAATCGAAGTTGCAGTTTGTCTTTCTTTCTGCAGGAAGCATACAGGTCTTGCATCACCTTGATTGCACGTTCAGCTATCTGATTACTTCGTGGTATGTCGATGACGGATGGCTCTTTCTTCCAGTGATTTTTGAATGACTGCAATGCCTTTTTGTAAGGCTTCAATACATCAGAGAAATTCTTGAAGTCATTGTCATTGTACTTTTGACTACTAAACCAATGTTCTGCCCACTCATATGAAATGAACCTGCAAACCTTCTCCAAATTCTTTCTCGCTTCAGGCATAAGAATGAACGCCAGAATGGCGAGAATGGCTCTTGAGTTCCATCTGGCATTGCTCATATTAGGAATGTTCTGAAAGTGAATCAGAGGGAAGTTTCTTTGTTCTTCATAGAACCTAAACACTCTTGTTAAATGGTACAAAAACTTCATATCGTCTCTCTACCCTGATTTATCAAGAATTTCTACAGTTCCATTCACAAACTTATCCTTCAGTTCATCATACTTATTCAACAGTTCAGACACAAATGGGTATTCAATGTTTGGAGATTTGGTATCACCCCCAAGTTCTTCGTCCATCACCAGACGGAGAATCCTGTCTAGTACGTGATGCTGACAACCGATAAATTGTGGTATTGTGACACCCTTTAATTTAAACATACGTTGCAACTTCACAACAACTCCATTTCTCTTCCCAGTATTGACGTTTGTTGTATCAGTAAGGATCATCTTAATTGAATTCCACAAATTGTATTCATCAATAAGTTTGGCAATTTTTTCAGCAACAGTTTCAGCTTTGCCATCTTTTAAACGCAGTGCATCAAGTTTCACGTCAGTTCTTTCATTCTGAAGTACAACTACCTGATATTCCTTATCATCTATTCGTTTGCCGTCAAAGTGTAAGGACCACTGTTCCATTTTAAGTTGTTGTATCATTTCTTTTTTTAATTTACCTGCCTCTTTGAATATGGACTTGTAAATTGCTGATTGACTTGGAGTTGGAATATCAATACCTTGTTGTGATAATACATTGCATATTTTAGCAGCTTTCTTTGTGGAAACTCCACTTGATGTAACCATACTTACAGCAAATTTACTTTTGTAGTGCTTTCTAGTTTTTTTCTGAGTGTCCTCATCATCGTCTTTATCACCGTCGTCGTCTTCATCATCTTCACTCTTACTTTTGCAGTTTTCAGATTCAGTACCACTGTCTGTGGTAGACAGGACTTGTGATGTGGAAGGTATTGCTGTTCCAGACTGGACTTTCCTTCTCTTGGAAGGGTGAATGGTTTCTTTACTTGCCACTTGTCCTGTTGAGTACCCCACCTGTCCTTTACTTTCTTTTTGTAGGTGGTATAGACGTTTATCTTCCGAGGATAACCACTGGCCATTCACTTTCGTGATGTCAAATAATGCATTGAGAACATCATATTTTCCACGCTTGACACATTAATCATAGACCTTCAGCACCTTCATAAGCTTTGCTCTTATCACTTGATCAGACACACGTGGAAAATTCAGTTTATTGTCCCACAATTTTGTAATTTCCTTAGAAATTTGGTCTATTCGTTCTTTTCTTCCTTTAACATATGCTCCGAGAAACTGGTATCTTCCTACGATCTGCAATTGAAGTGGTATTCTGGATTTTTCATCGAGTGAATGTTCTTCTACAGCCACGCTTCCTCTTCTTCTGTGTGACTCTTGAAATCTCACCAAATTTTTAGTCCAAGTCTTCTTGTTCTTTGTTACTGTGGCATGACTTTTCTTGTGAGACATCATATAATATTTTTACGACTTTACGGATAGCTGAGCGTAAATATCCGTTTAATAAAGTCGTTTAATTAATAAAATACTTTAACTGTATAGTAATCCAATTATAGTTCGAAAATCCAGTCAATGTTGATAACAGTTCGATAATCCAGTCCGTATCCTAACGATAATGCTACAACTACTTATACTTCGTACACTTACAGCGTCTTTAGTTCGCTACAGTAGTTCCTTATTAGCTCAGTTACACGCAGAGTACTTCATAGAACTATTCACATTATCAACACTGAGCTCTGACAGCAGCTCGCTTATATAATTATTTAGAGCTTCCAGAATGTTCTACTAAGTTCTATAATCTTCTACAGTCTGTTACAGTCGTCTATATCACCGTGGTAACACAATGACATCATCACATAACAATTCCAAGTATTTGCCGGCACACGGCCGTTTCGTTGCCATGGTAACGTGTGGCGTTATATTTATAAATTCATAACAAAATAATGAAATAAATAGAATTAAGCTGAGAATTAAGCTTAAGATTAAAACATCGGTCAAAAATGAATGTATAAAAATGGTAAATCAAATTTTTATTTTGGGGGTGACCTTTTTTTGTTGCAGAAAGCTATTTGGGCCTTTTTTCATGATTTTAGGTAAAAGTTCATCGATTTATGATACAGGAAACCATTTATTTGAAAAAAAATTAAAAAGTCATATCCCTAGTATATATATATATATATATATATATATATATATATATATATATATATATATATATATATATATATATATATATATAAATATATATATATATATGTAAATTATGTTAGTGTATTTTATTTTGCTAGTGTGTATATATATATATATATATATATATATATATATACACACACACACACACATATATGTGGGTGTATATATATATGTATATATATATACATATATATATATATATATATATATATATATATATATATATATATATAAATATATATATATATACATATATGTAAATTATGTTAGTGTGTTTTATTTTGTTAGTGTATATATATATATATATATATATATATATATATATATATATATATATATATATATATATATATATGTTTATATGTATGTATGTATGTATGTATTCACGTTTATATGTATGTAATCATGATTTCAACATGGACCCTCCTTAGATTTTGATGAAACTTGGTGGGTTGGCTAATATCAATGAGAAAAGCAATTCTTGAAAATTTCAGCATTAAATCTTTTGTGGTTCATGAGATATGGTCATTTGAAATTACTGATTTTTCCAAAAGTAAAATCTTTAGTAGTGAAAACATGTTTTGTTCATACTTTGAAGCTCTGTATTCTTAAAACAAAATTTCAGAAAACCTTCTAGTTTTTTTTTATTGTATACAACTCTAGACTTACTTTAATAAGACTTTGACGTTGAATTTTTGAATGTCATATTTTATCCATAAAGGATACCTAAAAAACTGTTTGCAAACTTAAAAAGTTGTTTTCTGATGGGTCAATATACAAAATCTGCAATTTAAGAAGTGAAAAGACATAATTATTTAACTTCTATAAATGGCAGGCTTCCAAATTTTTCTAAAGTTACTGATAAGATACAATTCAGTAAAAAATTATGAACCCCTAAAAATGGCTGTGACTAAAACTTTAGAAAAAGGTGCCTCCACTTCAAACCATTGTTACCTAGAATCAACAATGGTTTTAATAAGATTTTTTTATTCTACTAAATTAATAGACTTTATTACAGTGATTTCAGAAAAAAAAAATAGTGGGTAATCATGGGGAAGTTACAAAATCAGAATAATAAAAGTTGCCCAAAATGCATTAAAAACAATAAAAATAGAGTTATTGTTGTACTTTACTTTGTATTATATATTGTAATACAAAATTTAAATTTATAAAAATGTAAAATTTGACTATGACTCAACCCCACTACAAGATACAATGGTTAAAGAAAGGCATCAACTTTGATGCCTTACTTTAACCATTGTATCTTGTAAATAACATTGTAAATAACACAAAGATGCAATGTTGCTTGACTGTTGTTTCAATGGAAACCTTTTGCATCTTGAATTAAAAAACTGTAATTTTTGGCAAAACCTAATAATATTAAAAAATGATTACTTAGTAATATTATTTTTAGATGTTGCTAATATGCTGGTTGATTTTTGGCTATATAATGATGGTCGCTTAATTGTTCTATTTGTTGACTAAGAATGCTAAAAGTTTTGTATTCTGGTGGTACTCACAAACACATACTGAATGGAGATCTGAAACACTTTTAATACCACTTTGGTCTAAATTCAAAAAACTTAGAAAACCCAATCTTGATGTCGAAGGAAGTTTTAATGAACTCTTACTAAAGTTCTTTTATATTAACTAACAGAAGTCTTTTTTAAAAATGCTGTCTTTTACCGCCAACTTGGTTTGAGAAGTACTGTTTCATACCTGGACACATTTGAGAGTATTCACCTAATTGGTAAAGTTCATGAACTTAATTTTTTACTTTCTAATAGATCTTCCTTCTTTTTTTAGATGGCTTTGCCATTATATCATGCATTTGTTTTAAATACCTTGCAGTTTTTATCATTCTTAGGGTAGAAAAAAACCAGTTTTGTGTATAATTAATGTTCCAACTTTTAGGAACCAAAGTCAGCAATTTAAGTTTTTCTGATTTTGAACAAACATCAAATTTTGCTTTAATTAATTTCATTAATTAGTCGAAGTCTAGTTTATTTTTGCAACACAGTTCTTTTGCTTTTTGTTCATCCTTAATTAAATCTGGAGAAACTCCCAAAACAGTTGCTATTTTCTTTTTGGTTGCAGTATGGATTTCATTCATCTTTTTTATTGCATAGCTGATCTTGTTTTTATAAGCTACTAGTTTTTGAGGTGAACAACCAAGTCTATTAATGCTTGAATTTAAGTTTTTTTTTTAAATTTAGTTTCATTGAAACCATTGTCTTTATGTTGACATGAACTGATTCCATAATCGTCTTTGTTATTTTTTAAATAAAACATTTATCTACATTCTGTACAAAGTTTATGACTAGGTATTAAATCAAACTCCTTCACATCAATATTACTGATTACTCTGATTGATTCTAAAAAGTAACAAAATAATAAAACATTAAATAAGTAATTATTTTTTAAAAATTAATTAAGTGAATTTATTTTTGAATACTTTTTATTTTAACTTGTGTTTTTTAAGTTAAAGTGTTTGTTAAATGGATCGCAATGCAAGCTTCCACCATACAAAGTTTCAAATCTATTCAAGTAAACCTTTTCATGGTGATTACAAATAGTTTTAATATAATTTACTATACATTGCAAGTGCGCAAGATCTTTTTCTGTTAACTACTCAAAATCTTGTGTAGTTGCAGTGTTTTCTTGATTATGGTAAATTTTACTTGATGACAATCTTTATTTAATGCTTTTTTGATGCAATGTTGAGTAAGATCTAACAATGGATTTATTTTAAATTACAATCTAAAAAGATTTATCTAAATACAAGTTTTGAAACTACGGTTTTCATAAGTTACACACACAACAAGTTAATAAGAAATGATAAATTTTATATATAAAATAAAGATATAAAAAGAATAACTTGCTTGTCTTTTATGTCACAGCCTTTAAATGTGTATTTCATAAGACCCAGAAACTTTAAATGTGTATGTTAAATTTTTTGTTTATGTAAAAAGACACTTCATGCATCAGACATAAAACCAGACACACTGTGTAAGGAGAAGTGTTCAATTAAAATGTGCATGTTAAAAAATAGACAGGGGAAGGGGGCAGGACTTCAATCAAGACTTATTTCTAGTATTGATTATGAAATACTTTTAAATTTATACATACTTTGTATTACAATATACAAAGTAAAATATAATACAAAGTAAAGTACAACAATATATAATACAAAGTAAAGTACAACAATATATAATACAAAGTAAAGTACAACAATAATTCTATTTTTATTGTTTATGCTATGTTGTTATTTGACTATGATATTTATGCCATTGTACAAATGTAATGTTTCAGTTTAGCATAATTATTAAGCATTATTTATGTAATTGCCAACATATAGACACAAAGGTGCAATCAAGTATTGAAAAGAAGGAGAAACATATTAGATATCTGAATGTCAGTTGTAGGAGGCCCCTTTACCTTCTCTCTCTCTCTTTTTCCTATTTCTTTTTTTACCTCTGAATCAGCTTTTAACTAAAAGGTTACTTCTAAGACATAATTAATATTTAATCAGCAGTAGATCAAAACGATTCAAAAGTATTTACGATAATTTTTCTTGTCTTATGGGATCTAATTTTAACATGAAATGAAAAAGAAAAACAATGTGCTATCAGGAAAATGGAAATTTGTGTCTTTTTAGAAAAATAGTGAACATCTGGGAGTCCTGTGGTTTTAAAACTATATTATTGGAGAGGATAAAATATTATTAAAATTTGTGAAACTTCACAAAAAATGGGCATCAATGACCAAGTTAAAGTTGCTAGTTTTGAAAAGGGACACCAAAGAAAAATTAGTTAAAGAATTTCAAGCAATCATGGATATTCTTTTTGACATTGGAAAACCCAACATTAATGAGCTTATACAACTCAGTCAAGATATGTCAAGAAACAGAGAGAGTAAAGAAGAAAATTTAGCATTTTTGGAACATCACAAAAATGCTAGAAAACAGTTTATAAGCGGGTATATATATAAAGAACTTGAAGCTAAGATTGAACATAGACAAGAGAGATACCATAGATATACAGATTATAAGAAAAAAATGTCAATAAGGCCAAAAAAGATGAAAAAAAGATGAAAAAAAGGCCAATAAAGATGCCTAATATCATAATGACAAGAATTACGATTACTTAGATTTAGAAGATTTAAAACCCTTTAATTAAAAATGCTGATGGAAATTATTCAAATTAAATAAAATTGATATCTGAACCAGATAATTTTTATCATGAAAAATCTAAACTGTATATTTTACATGTGTTATGTATATTACTTTATAAAATAAACTGTGAGTGTACTTTTTTTTATTTTTTGTTAATATTTTTGTAAATCTTTCAAATCTAGCATTGTTGGTAGGTAATACTAGGATGAATATCAACAAAAAACATCAAACAACTCAAAAGAAAAGAAAAAGAAAACTAACAACATATCACTCATTCTTTAATCCAATTCAATCCTTGTCAATAAAGAAATTACTCGAGATTACCTAATTGCAGCTACAACTCCTCTCAGTGAAAGGACCGGCTTAAGCTACCAAGATCAAAAAATGTTTATAGCCAGTATTGTAAACTACCTTGAAGTAAATATGAGAAAAATTGAGATAAATAGAGAAACAGTCAGATTAAAGCGTAATAAGGTTGTTAAAAATCACAGAAATGAAATTAGACAGAATTATATCGATGGCAAACTAGCTACGCATTTGCATAAGGAAATCCAACAAACAGTTACAAGAGATAGAACTACTAGTCCTGAATTTCAATACAAGGACAATATTCTTTTAGGAATTGTTCCAAGTGACACAGGTAAAGCATCTGATCAGGCTTTAGTATTTCAAAATTTGTTAGAATGTTTTGAAGTTTCAGACCAAGTATTTGCTGTGTGTGTTGATACTACAGCAACCAACACTGGTAGAAAAGAGGAGGCAATCATAATATTGACAAGAGTATTTCAGAAACCTTTATTGTGGCTGTTATGTTGGCACCACATACATCAAATACATATTAAACATATTTACAAATTAATAACTAGAGATAACACCAAGGGTCGACAAAAGGCCCTTTACTCCAACTTAAAGAAGCAATGGGAAAATTTTGTCCCATTTTTATCTACTTGTGGTGTCTCCTCTAGTTTTAAAAATTTTGATGAGAGTAGTCTCATAATTGGTTCTGGAATTCATCAGATGTATTTGGAAGCGAAGACATTTATTAAATTTGTTTTTGAGTTTGAGATTTTCCCCTGAGATGATTACAGATATCTTGTGGAATACTTAGCTTTCTATTCATTTAATTCTTCAATTCATTCAAAGTAGCAAAAATCATAAAGGAGAAATAGGATATTTATGTAGGAACTTCACTTTTAAATAGTTTAACATCTCTCTCCTGGTATCTTTTGCCTAAAGCAGTAGCCATGGCTCTTGCTGGTTCTGACTTTAAAATTCAAATAAAATTTGACATTTTGAAGGCTTTGTTGGAGCACGAGGTTCCTGACATAAGTGAAATAATTAAAGAGAAACCACTTCCTGTTTTAATAGATAAAAATACTAAACTTTGTGAACTTGTTACTTGTGAAAGCTGGTTTCTGTTTGTTGTTTGGACTTAGTAAAGGAAACAAAGGTTTGGTTAGAAGCATGCCAGAAAAAAGGCTTAGAGTCAATACCCTCGTACAAGAAATTTGTCCTTTTTATTAAACACCTCAGTGTCATAAATGATTGTTCTGAAAGAAACATTAGACTTATACAAAAGTTTGTGAACTCTTCACACTCTGAAGATCAGAGACAAAACATTTTGCTAGTTGTTCGAGAAAATCAAAAACAGATTTCAATGAATGTTTATCAGAAAGACTTTGTTAATTTGAAATAGATATTGTTATTTATTATATTGCTGTAAATGCAAACATGTTTTATTTGTTAAACTCTTTTGTTAATTATCTCAGATCGAAGTCAATAATACTAATAATATAAAACAGTAATTATACTAACTAATGCTTTTAACATATGCTTTTTTACATACATTTTTTAGTATGTCGGAAAAAAACAATGAATATTTAAATTATTGAAAAAATACATCTACCTGTTCCAATGATCCTAGTAAGCTAAAATTTTCAATATAAGCTAGAATATATAGATGGAGAACAGGTATTTACACAGTGTATTTGCATTTTTTGAAAAAAGTTAAAAAAGTGCAAAATAATTGTTATTCTAATGAACAAAACATGCTTTCACTACTTTTTATTTTCTTTACTTTCACTAAACTTTTTATTTGGAAAAATCAGAAATTTCAAATGACCATATCTCATGAACTAAAAAAGATCTAATGCTGAAATTTTCAAATTGCTTTCCTTATTGATATTAACCAACCCACCAAGTTTCATCAAAATCTGAGGGGGTCAATGTTGAACCTTGGTCCAGTTGGCATGGAATGATATATATATATATATATATATATATATATATATATATATATATATATATATATATATATATATATATATATATATATATAGTGTATATGTTACTGTTACCCTAGGTACCAGGAATTAGCTAAATGCTAATGTTTAATATATAATTTGATATTGCAACTCTGAGTTTCATGTGTTGCAACAATCATCAGGCAAGTAGTAAAAGTTTAATTTTGCTACTTGCTTTTACTACTTGCCTGATGATTGCGGTCAAACTCAGAGTTGCAATATTAAATTATATTATAGACATTAGCATTTAGCTAATTCCTGATACTGTGGGTAACAGTAACATATACACTACATAGCTCTAGTTTATCTATTGAGCACTCTTTTAAGTATACAATACTATACATGATAATATAAAGATATTTTCTTTATTCATATATATACATTTACATATATATATATATATATATATATATATATATATATATATATATATATATATATATATATATATATATATATATATATATATATATATTATTATTATTATTATTATTATTATTATTATTATTATTATTATTATTATTATTATATATACAGAGTTCACAAAAAATTTTAAAACCTTTAAATACCATAATTTTGATTGAAATATACACTTCCTTTTTTCATATTTTTAAAAGTTTTTCTTAAAAATTCTTTTCCTTGAAAAATCATTTCTTCTTTTTATAGTTTTAACTTTTTCTTTAAGTTTCTATTTTATTTTAGCATCACATTAAATGCACAAAAAAGCTACTAAAATTTTTGAAACAAAAAATTCCTGAAATTTTGTCTGACATAACTACATAGATTAAGTAAAAAAAAGTCAAATTGCTACAGAATATTGAAATTTACCAATAAAAGGTAACTTTTGTATAAGAATCTTTCTATTAACTGTTTCAAATGCCCTTTTAAGATCTAGTATTACTGTTATAACAAATTTATTGTTATTTAAAGATGTTCTCCATTTGGAAAGAAGTAGTTGAATAGCTGATTCAGTCGATCAATTTTTTCTGAAACCAAATTGATTATTAAAAAAATATTGTTACTTTCAAAATAACTTGACAACTGTTTGTGAACAGCAATTTCTAGACACGAACTTTAGTTGCTGTTTTATGGATAACTTTAGTTGCTTATGGTAAAAGTTAGTTGCTGTCTTATGGATAAAATCAATTGCAACTGCAATTGATTTCTGACAAATTTTATAATTTATGTCATACAAATGTCAATGACAATTATGATGGTGATGATGATAATTTTTTAGTTTCTGTAAATAATTTTTATAACTTTTCACAGTTTGCTTTAAAATATGCATTGGTTTCAATTACTGCAATTACTACAATCCATTCAAAACATTGATTTTAGATTAAATTGAGCAAATATTTAAAAAAATATATAAACTCACATAATAATCTTCTGTCTCCATGTTAAACTCTCTTCTAAAAACATCTAATACACTTGAATTTAACCAGCGTCCTTTTACATGAGCAACAAAGTTGAACTTATATGGATAAACCCAACGCAATCCTAATACAAAAATATATAAATAATTAAATTTGTTACAACTTTTAAAACTAACTTTGTTATTTTTTTTTTCAATTCTGAAATTGAATTACCATTACCTGTAGGTTTTAGGTGTATATTTGTAAAGCAGCTAATCAATTACAATGATAGCTTACATAATATATTTAGATAAAAGTTTAAAAAAGAGAAACATTAGTCATATCATTATGTCAATCAACAATTAACATACATTCTAAACTCTTCTAAAACCACATACTATTAGACATTTATTACATATTATTATAATAATAATATTTCATACTACATATTATTAAATTTTCTTAAGTACAATTCTTGAGTAACTTTGAAAATATACAATTCTTGAGTATAAGAATATAACTTTAAAAGTTATACCCAAAATATATACTTAATAATAAAATATATACAAAATATATACTTAAAGTTCTTTTTTTTTTTTTTTTGCATCTTTACCAAATACTAGTTTCTCAACCAAAAAAATTTAATGATAATAACAATGAAAAAAGTTTTTTTCACACCCACCTCCACCACAAAAATAAACTCCTGATCATTTAAAAAAATATAACTATTTAGTGTAAAGATGTGCCTCAAAGATGAACAAATTTCAATAACAAAATTCAGGGATTGGTAAAAACAAAATTAAGTTTAAGAAAGAATTGATTTTGCTTAAAATTACGTTGATTTAATGTGATAAAAAACCAACATTTTTTTAATTATATTATATTTCTAAAAACTACCATTTTTAAAATAATATGATGTTTCTTCAAACATCTCAGAATGAAAACCAATTTTTTTGTTGGAAACTTCTTCACCCACTGTGTTGTTGATCTGAAATTAAAAATAAAATGATGCAAACAATTTTGAATTAATCATACAATTTCAAATACTATAATAGTTACCATTGGTTACCTCAGCTAACTTTTCCATTTTTTTCATTTAATATCTTGAGTTAACCTTTTAAAAGAATACTATACATTAGATTAGTAATATAATATATTTTTTTAAGTGTAATTAATAAAAAAGAAACTTTTTAATATTTTACCTAAAATGCTTTCTACTTCATAATCTAATGCACAATTATAACAAACAATTATAACAAACAATCAAAAGATGTAAAAAGAGGTAAAAAGGTTTTGTCTTTTGGTAAAATTTAAATAGCTACTGCAAATTTCTAACTATATAAAATTAAATTGATTAATTTCTCGAATTGGTCAAATGTTTAATTAAAACATTTTAAATTACTCTCATCTTAGTGCCTACCATTTACTACTTATAAGTATTTTTGTTTTTATTCACTACTTGTTTAGGTGTTAGCAAACTAATGCTAATAAAAAAAGTTTTCTCAAAAAAGGATAATTGGCAATAGATTTAATTTTTGTTTTAAAAGTTAATATTTTTTAATTGTTCAATTATTCTTTTTGAAGTTCAAAAAAATCAAAATAATTTCACTTATGTTTAGGTACTTTGTATAGCTTTCAGTTATGTTTAGGTACTTTGTATAACATTAATGGACTCATGACTTGGACAAAAATATAATCTTGCACTACATCTGATAGGACCATTTATATAATATAAATGTTATTATATGATATGAACCATATGAATATTATTAGTAATGAAATATGGAATATAGATTTGTGCATATCATTATAACTTAGAAAAATTTTAGTTTGATGGCATAGTTAACAATTTAAAAAAATTATTAATTGATTAGGTCTCTTTAGTTGTTAATATCAATGGAGATAATATTTAGCAGTTTAATCAAATCTCATAATTCAATTATCAAAAAGATTTCCATCAAAAATGACAAAAGGAGTTGCTGTTAATCATCTTACCATACATATAACTTGCTTTTTCATTAATTATAATAATGATCCTAAATTATTATAATTATAATAATGATTCTAAAGCTATGTGGAATTCGTTGAAATATCTAACAACTATCAAACCATCAATTAAGTCAAATATAATGGATGATATTAAATTTGACGAAGAAAATGTTATTAGGAGTTTTCAAAGAAATGAAACAAATAAATCAACTCCCGATAAATATAATGAATTTTTAATCGAAAGTATTATAGATATTGAAACATCAATTCATAATGATATGAGTTATAATGCAATGGAAAATTTATCACTAAATGATAATATTTCTTGTTTTTGTGAATTTATTCCTTTATCTATGCAAGACTTAAATGAAATAGTAAAACAATTACAAAACAAGAATTTAATGTGCGAGGGCTTAAATGTTATTATCTTCAAAGAATTATACTCATCCTTTTCAAGTACTCTATTAAAAATTATTAATTTATAGTTAAAAATTGGGAAAGTTCCTTCTAAATGGAAAAAATCAACAATCATGCTAATTCCAAAGGTAATGTCACCAAAGTTACCACAAGACTTAACACCAATTAATATGCTTCCTACTTATGAAAAAGTATAAGAAATTGCTGTTCACAAACAGTTGTCAAGTTATTTTGAAAGTAACAATATTTTTTTTAATAATCAATTTGGTTTCAGAAAAAATAGATCGACTGAATCAGCTATTCAACTACTTCTTTCCAAATGGAGAACATCTTTAAATAACAATAAATTTGTTATAACAGTAATGCTAGATCTTAAAAGGGCATTTGAAACAGTTAATAGAAAGATTCTTATACAAAAGTTACAAGGTTATAAAGTTAAAGGTACAGTTCTCAATTGGATCACAGAATATCTTTCAATGAGAACTCAAGTTGTCAAAATAAAAGGTGAAAAATCTGGAGAACTGGTTTGTGATATAGGGGTTCCACAGGGTAGTGTTCTTGGACCTCTTTTGTTTATTATCTACATGAACGATATTGCATCAAAAATTGAGTATTCTTTTGTAAATTTGTTTGCTGATGATACATTAGTTTGTATTGAGGGTACAAACTTCGAAGAAACTATTTTTAAATTAAATCAAGACTTAAAAATACTTTGTAAATGGCTAAGTAATAACAAACTTAAATTAAATACTCTTAAATCCATGACCATGCTTATTATTAATTCAAAAAAAAGAAAAAATAGTTTAATAAATCATAACCATAACATAAAAGTTATATTGGATGACGTAGTCATTGAGTTTAGTGATAGCGTGAAATATCTAGGGATTATTATTGATTACCAACTTAATTTTACAGAGCATATCAAACATATCTCAAATAAAATTGCAAAGAAAACTGGATATCTTGGTAGAATAAGCAAATCTTTAACTCAATGGACCAAAAAGATAATCTTTCAAACTATAATTGCTCCCCACTATGAATACTGTGCTTCTATTTTTCTTGATGTCAACACTAATAACTTAAATATCTTAGAAAAACTACAAAAAAAAGCAATGAGAATTATATTAAAATGTGACAGGTCAACTCACAAAACAGAAATGTTGAAATTGCTTGGTTGGATAAGTATAAAAAATAGAACAATTTTTAAATCACTCTGTTTCATTCACAATGTTACATCAAATGAAAATAATATATTTAAACAGTTTTATTCATAAAATAGTGAGTTGCATCAACATTACACTAGACAAGCTAGTCATTTTCATAAAAGCAGCCAATATAATAGAGCAGGGCAGAAGTGATTGTTCGTATTTGGTTTGAAACTATACCAGGAAATAGCTTGTGAATTTGTTCAGCTGGACTATAAAAAACTCAAAAAAAAACTGCTTCAAATACTAAAGAATAATGAACTTATATAGTGAACATTTATTTAGTAATAGCGAACATTTATTTTGTAAAAGTTACTCAACTAGCATTAAGTTGCTAAATAAATTAAAAAATTAAAAAAAAAAAAATTAGTGAACAGTTTGTGCGATATTAATTGGAGAAATGAAGTTTTGAAATTTATTTTTGATAACAGGAAGCATAAGTGATACATCAAAATTAGGTAAAATAATCTTATATGAAATGTAATATATATAATATATTATATATATAATTAATTATAATATTTATATATATAACGTTTCATATAAGATTATTTTACATATCGATTATTATATATCGATTTTATACATATATATATATATATATATATATATATATATATATATATATATATATATATATATATATATATATTATATATATATATATATATATATATATATATATTATATATTTTATACATATATATATATATATATATATATATATATATATATATATATATATATATATATATATATATATATATATATATATGTATAAAATATATAATATATATATATATATATATATATATGTATATATCTCTCTCTAAATATATATATATTGGATTGGCACATACACGGATTGACTCTGCAATGTACATAAATTATGATAAATATTTAACACTATTACCACTTCATTTAGGATTACTGATTTATACTGATAAATTACTGATACATACTGATTCATTCAGGAAGGAGGGGGGGGGGGGGCATCGAATGTTTACGTTTGACAAGTTGTTGACAAGGGGGAGGAGGGGAGTTTAAAAATCGCCGAAAAAAATGTTGACGTAATTAATGGACAACCCAAATTACAGAACTTTTTTGGAAAAAACAACAACAATTTCTCAAATCCCCACATATTTATGTGTGTAAATCAGTTTTAATTTTTTTGTTTTGTTTCTTTGAACATTTCTGGGAAGTATACTACCTAAACCTAGCGTCTTTCAAGCGGCGTGCCTAAAAAGTTTTTAGGACTAACACGCTATTCGTTTAATTAATTTTGCAAATTCCAGTCGTATATATACGACTTATATAAGTCGTATAAATTCCAGTCGAATAATTACAGGCTCATAGCAGCTGGGGGGGGGGGAGAAGGCAGCAGGAGCATTTGCCCTTCCAATAATTTTTCAAATAACTAATTTGCAAAAAATTTGCTGAAAAAACTATTAAAAAAAAAAGGTCCTCAAAACGTTTTCGGGGCCCTTAATCCAGTACTGCCCCCCCCATATAATTATTGTTCCTTCGGGCCTGAATTACACATATATAATAATAAAAAAATATAATACTTTAATAAGAGTAGCTAATGTATAAACGAATTAAATGTATTTATTATTTTATGTTTCATTTATATATGAAAACTTTGCATTTTTTAGGTTCAAAAAAGCAAAAATGTTGTGCTCAGGACCGTGCACATTATTACGCACATTACATATTGTATATCCTTCAATTTTGAGTCCATACCCTCTCCCCCTCCCCCCTCCCTCCTTTATTAAAAAAGCAAAAGTCTGTTTAAAGTTTTTGATTATATTATTGGCATATAAGTATAATTAAGTTGTTCAGCTATTGTTTCTTAAAAAGTTATTTTTCTTGTCTTTTGTTTTGAAAACTTTTCAACACATCATGAAAGTCAAAACTTCGTGCGATTAGACACTCTATACTCAAAATGGCATGATCACTTTTCGTATTGAGCGCAAAAATTTCTTGATGAGCTTTAATTAACTGAATAAACGCTTACTGGAGGCCACTGTCACTGAGATTGAAGCAAAAAAATGCTGTGCAATCACTACATTTTTAAAGATTTTCTTACAATTCATTTTAGAAATTATGCTTAATAAGTTGAATGGGACAAGAAGTTTCTTTCCAAAGATTGCAGTATGAGTTTTTTTTATGTGAAGCAGTTTTTTAGTAAATTTATTTCAGTCACGTAACATGAATATTTTTTGCAAAAAACGGAAGTAGATACTCTTGATCTCTGCTTCAGTTTTGAAGTAGGAGGGGGGGGGGGCACAATCGTCAATTCTTAAAAAAAGTCTTCTATATCTAGAATTTTCTTGAAAAAAAAGAAAGGTCTTTTAGAAAAAAAGTGCCCCCCTCCCCCAGTGTTGTCGGTCCTGCGATTTGAACAGTTCCAAAGAAATTCTAAGCATCTTTACAGCTTGAGAATGCATTCAATAAATTCAATAAATGAAATCAAATTCTTTTTTTTTTTTTTTTTTTTTTATTTTATTTTTTTTTTAGTATTGTATTTGCCGATTGAAAATAATTTACACTCGTAATTTATAAAAACAAATATTTACATGACTGGGGCTTGAAGAAGACAAAATTCATCTTATCATTAAGCCCCCCCCCCCCAAAAAAAAAAAATGCATATTCATCAAATAAAATGTTTTAACAAAATGCAAAAAATAAAATATATAACGTTTAAAATATTTAGTAATTCAAAGAGTATTTATATTTAAGAACTGATTAGTAAAATAAGATGATATATAAGTATTAATATTACAAAAAGAATTTACAATAACTTTTTTTAATAAAAATTGAAATTATAAAATTTTACAATATTTTTAGTAATTAGTATTTCAAATAATAAAACTTAAAAAAATCGTTTGTAAATTCAAAACTTATAAGATAAGAAATACATTTACAATAGCAGACTATTGTTTAGAATATTAAATATAATATTAAAGAGTAATTAGTAGGTTAATTTTTGTTTTTGTTTGCTAGTTTAAAAAGCTTTTTAGAAGAACTTTAATTCATTTTCATGTATCATCAGTAATTGCTTAAGTTTTGTTTTAAACTGGTTTAAAGAATAATTAGATTTCAGCTCATTATTTAATATTGTATTCCACAGCTTAGGACCTCGGTTAGCAATTGAGAATTTGGTTGCTGAATAATGTTTTTTGGATTGAATGTAATTGTTTTTTGAAAATCTGGTAGGGTATATGTGGTTTATTTTTTCAAAAAGTGAATTAAATAACATTGGTGATATTTTTTTATCAAGTTTAAACATGAAGATAAGAATATGGTAAAGGTTTAGTTTATATACATTTAGAATATTAAGTTTATTAAATAATGTTTGAGTGTGAGAGAAACGGTCTACGTTTATCCTTATAGCCTGTTTTTGTTTACTAAACAGTTTTTTTACTTTTGTTGCGTTTGTGCTGCACCAAGCAACGTTTGCATAATTTAAGTAGCAATGAATTAAAGAAAAATATAAGTTTTTTAAACAAGATAGATTTAAAAACTGCTTGGCTTTATACAAAACACCTATATTTTTTGATATTTTATTTTCAATTAGACCTATGTGGTCCCTCCAGGTTAAATTTTCATCCAGAACCACACCTAAAAATTTTATTGATTGCTCTCTTTTTAATAATGCGTTATCAATAAAAAGATCAGGAAGTTTTAATGGAATATCTTGTTTTTTATGAAGACGATGGAACAAAGTGTATTTGGATTTATTGATGTTCAAAGATAGTTTGTTTGATTTGAACCATTGGGTTAATTTTTCAAGTTCTTTGTTTACTGTTTGAAATAATTTACTGATATCTTTACTAGAATAAAACAAGTTTGTATCATCTGCAAACAAAATTAAGTTTAAAATGTTAGAAAATTTATATAAGTCGTTAATATAAACGAGAAATAAAAGTGGTCCTAAAATTGATCCTTGAGGAACACCACAGGTGATTGACTTATATTCCGTTTTTCCGCTATCATATGAAATAAACTGCTTTCTATTAGACAAGTAACTATCAAACCAGGACAAATTAGTATTTATTATACCATAACTTTTCAGTTTGGATAGAAGGATTTGATGATTGACAGTGTCAAAAGCTTTACTTAAATCGATAAATACACCTAGGGTATACTTGTCTTCATCAAACCCTTTAAATATATCATGAACAAGGTGAGTGATTGCATGATCAGTTGAATGACCAGATTTAAATCCAAACTGTTTATGAAAAAGAATATTATTAACATTTAAAAAGGAATATAGTCTATTATACATAACCCGCTCTAATATTTTAGAAAAACAAGAAAGAATTGAGATTGGTCTATAATTCGTAACATCGGAAGGATCACCTGATTTTAACACTGGAATGACTTTTGCAATTTTTAGGTTATCTGGAAAAACGCCTTGTTTTAGAGATAAATTAAAAATATGTAGTAATGGAATTGTAATTTGTTTTATTGATTTGATAATGACATTACTACTTATATCATCAAATCCTAAACTTTTATTGGGTTTTAATAAAGAGACTGCGTCTAGTAATTCTTTTTCTGTAAGTTTATAATTAGACATAACATTAAGGTTGGTTGAGGTTAAGTACGAACTAAAGTGTGATTGAGTAGTTGCTATATTAGATGATAAAGTAGGACCTATATTTACAAAAAACTGGTTAAGTGTTTCAGCGACTAAGGATTTATTTACAATTTGTTTGTTATTAAATTTAAGATTTAGAGGAAGTAAATTTCTGTATAAGCTTTTTTTTCCAATTACCTCCTTAATAATATGCCAAGTTTTTTTAGAATCATTTTGGTGCTTTATTAATTGTTCAGAATAGTAATGTTTCTTTGAGCGTTTTAAAATTGACTCAAATAGCCGTTTATAGTTTTTATAGGTAGTTTCATTTTTAAGAGTTCTTTTTTTAAGAAACTTGTTATATAAGCGTTGTTTTTTTTTTGAAGATTTAAGAATGCCCTTCGTGATCCAAGGGTTTAAAAGTGTTTTTGTTTTGATTACTTTAGTAACTTCTGGGAATGCCTTGTTATAAAGATTAAGAAACTCTGTTAGAAAAATATCATACGCTTTATTGGCGTTTAGATTTAGTTTTAGGGTGTCCCAGTTAACACAGGATAGAAGCTTATAAAAATGACTAATAGAAGTGTCGGTTATTAAACGTGTTTTAATTATTTTTTCCCGTTCATTTTGGGCATTATATATGCATTTTTGCGATAGGATAAAAATCGGAAAGTGATTCGGAAAGAAATTCAATAAATGACAATCACAAGGTAAGAATATAAACAATGAGTTCTTTTTTTGTACACGCTTAAAAATAGTGTGGACAAAAAACACGACACTTAGTGTAGCGTCTTCTTGGCTACACAAATTGTGGACTTCAAGGCTACACTTGTGCGCTTTAAAGACGCACTTGTAATTATGAAATAAAACTTGATTACAGGCGTAAAAAAAGCCACACATTATGTTGCACTTTCTTGGATTCTCATATTGAACTATTCGGAAAAGAGGTTAGAATCATGTTTTTAGCGACATGTTTTTTTTCATGAGCCTTTTAGAATTTTACTGAAAATTTAAGTGTAACTTTTATTGTTGCATGGGATTGCTTGAACACTCTTGTATTTTCCTGACCTATTGGCTCTATTGTCATATATATTGTTATATATATGCAGACTTACATTCTTCTATAATTCGCTTGCGAACCTAAGCAGCAGAAAAGCCAAAGAGTTCATTTTGAGAACGATTTGACCGATAATACGTCTAAAGCTGTTGACCCTTGTCCAGTGATTGTTTAACTTTCATCACAAACTTTTTGAGAATTAGGTTTTAATGTTAAACGAAACACCTATAGGTGTTAAAATTTTTAGCATTAAATTTTTTATTTAGCATTAAATTTTTTATGAATCCTCATTAAAAAATTTAATGCTCTATTAAAAGCGCTATCCTATCCGCGTATTAATTTAACTGAATTAAAACCAAAAATCTAAAACCATATCCGACGTACTAAATGTTTGTTATTACACAAATACTTTAACCTACAAACACAAAACATTTGTACATATTTTAAAATTATAATAACATGCATACTTCCAATCGGGCAACAAGAGCCTCAAGAACCACACAACAAAGGTTTTTATCGATTTTGCAAGCATCGTGCGAGAAAAAAATCACGTATTTTACAAATGTAGATTCGCTATATATTCACTTTGTTAATCCTGTCATCAACTCACAGAGATCTGTCATGTGAGAAAACTAGAAAATGGCCATTTGAAGTTTTCTTTATGTGGTGGTGTTAGAGTTTTTTTTTTTTTCTTTCTCTGTTTTAATATAATATAAGATTTTACAACTTCGTAATATAAAATTTCAATAAATAAAATAAGTAAAACAGATAGGGGCTCAAAGAAGATGAGGATGACAGTACGTTATCGCAATCTTTTCATAGAGCCCCTATAACAAGATTTCAAAAAAATATCGTAATATGTTAATGCGTAATAAAATTTCAATAAAATATCGTAATAAAACGCGTAATTCGCTAATAAAATTGATAAGCAACCAACAAAAGTAGAAATAAAACAAAAACAGATTTATGAGAAATTATTCAAAGTATGATTAACCAAAAACATTTCTTATATTTTAAAAATTTCTTTTTTTGTTAAAAACTTGAAGGAACTTAACGAATTTACCGTGCCTTTGAATCCTTTTTGAAAAGTATTCCATACTTTTGGACCTCGATATAGAATGCTGTACTCTGAATATTTGTTTATTATCCGAGGCAGTTTATATGTGTTGGACATATTCGCTCTAAGATTATAGCTATCATTTTTATTTATTTTAAACTTGTTATTAAAGCTTATAGGAGAGATATTGTGATTATAACGATACATGAAAATTAAATGCTGGTAGATATTAATTTCAAACACATTCATCATTTTCATATCTTTCATTAAGGGCTTAGCGTGTTCATGCCTATTTTTTGAGTAAATGATTCTGCAGGCATGTTTTTGTAGACTATAAATTTTTTTAATCTTTGCCGCTTGAGTACTTGCCCATGAAATGTTTGCATAGCTGATGAAGCTATGAATTAGCCCAAAGTAGATTAATTTAAGACTATTTTTATTGACGTTGGAGCGAACTCGATACATCAAACCTATTATTTTGGTGATTTTTGACTGGATATATATTATATGTGGAAGCCAGGATAATTTTTCATCAACAATGATTCCTAAGAATTTTATATTGGATTGCTTATTTACTAGTTTATCATTTAGAGATAGGTTAGGCAACTTGAGAGGAAGATTTTCTTCTTGTGTTTTTTTGTGAAATAGTATATACTTTGTTTTCTCAGCGTTAAGTGAGAGTTTGTTTGCCTTAAACCAGTTGTTTACTTTACACAGTTCAATATTCATGTCTGCATATAATTTCTTGATATCATTGTTGGTGAGAAATAAGTTTGTGTCATCTGCAAACATGACCGAGTTCATTTTTAAAGATGCATTACAAAAGTCATTTATATATATTAGAAAAAGAAGTGGACCAACCTTAGGCCCGTAGCAAGTTTTTTTGTTGCTCAAAATAGGTAACTTTAGACATGGAGCACACTCCAAGCGTTTATAAGTTTATGTTTATGTCAAATAAGGAATATTTGCAAAAAATTGAGCTGACCGGTGCCCGGGAACAAATAAAGCTCTAAACCCTTTGCCTCCCCCCCTCCCCCGCCCGTAACCTGAAAGCAACGAGTTTATGAAATTTTCTTTACTATTAATAACTAAATTTACATTCATTGACAATTTTCAAATTTCAAGCAATAATCTCTAAGTCTTCAATTTTTATGACCCTGCAAAGTTTACCGTCCCCTCAAGTTGAGGAGGGTTCAAACTTTATATTGTCATAGTTTTCGAACACTAAGAGATTATTGTATGAAATTTAAACTTTGTCGATGAATATAAATTTAGTTATAAATAGTAAAAATTTTATAAACTCGTTGCTCACACGTTAAGTGCAGGGGGGCAATGGGTTTAGGACTTTATTTGTTCCCGGGCACCGGTCAGCTCAATTTTTTGCAAATGTTCCTTATTTGAAATAAACATAAACTTATAAGTGTTTGGATTGTGCTCCATGTCTAAAGTTACCTATCTCAATTAACAAAAAAAAGCTTGCTACGAGCCTGCACCTAGCTTGGTATAGGCGATTCGCCATTTTGTGGTAAAGACATTGTAATTACCATGCAGTTATTGTACAGTTTATAAAACTGTGAACAAAGGTAATAAAGCTGTGTTAAAAGTTTTTTATTTAAATGAATTTCTCAATTACAATTCTAATATTTTTGAAAATTTTGGTGCAAATGTAATTAGTATGTTGTTTTCATGTAATGTTCTGGTAAAAAAAAAAAAAACCAAAAGATTGTATAAAAAAATTATATAAAAAAACGGTATTAAATACAGTATTAAAGTTGTTGTTATTAAAAATATATTATTGTAACATAAATAGTAGTTTGCTACCGAGCAAAGCGATAAATTCTTTTTTGACACATAAATGATTCTTACCCATCCACCCCTCATTACTTGTTTTAGAATGGTCTATTATAACCATAGCGTTTCAAAATAAATACAAAAAATTAAAAAAAAAAAAAAAAAAGGCTCTATTAAACACGCAATAATTCATCTTACTCAATGTACTATTGATTCGTTTAAAAAGCCAGAATTTAATTTAGGCGTCATTATGGGCTAATTAAAATCTTTTGAAACTATTAATATATTTTTTTGTTTTGTTATAGGTGCCCCAAAAAAACCTAAAGGTCTTGTCTCAGAGCACCGTAGAAAAGCATTTAACTAGAAAGTTCACTACTCATTTCTTACCGTTGACTAGGGATCGCTAGTATACGGTACACTAAAAAATTTAGTATACAGTTAAACTGTATACATTAAAGTATGTACTAATAGTATACCGTAAACAAATTTTTTTTTGGCGAGACAGTAATACAAGTTTGTAAAAGAGTTTTAACAGTTTACGTAAAACAAACATGTTTTTTATTTAATGCTTTTTGTGTTTTATTATACTTTTAACCATAACACATTCTCATTAGATAAATAAAAAATAGCCAATCAAAATCAGCAACCACTTAATAATGGATTGTTAGCAAGCTACATTAAAAAAATCTTTAACCTTAAGTCACCCGCTAAACTGTAAAATTTCTTTAATGGCCTAAATATTGATTTGTCGAGTGGTTGGAGTTTATGACTGCAATGAGGTGACAATGTCAAGAGCACAACATTACTTTCTTTAGCTTTGTCCATCAATTCAATGAAAATATGACTTTTGTGGTTGTCTGTTATGAAAAGTAATGATGATCCTTGCTAAGATTAGCATCACCTTTGGTACCTGTTGGTGGACTCTCAAGTGGACCATCATTGTAACTAGGATTCCCCTTAAAGCAGAAGTTACCTGTCCTACTTGTTTTACTTCTTTACCAGCAATAAATTTCGTTGGCTCATGAACAATTCTAAGACCGGTTTCATCAATATTGTAAATGCAATCAGCAGAAAACTTATAGCGCTTCTGCACACTGTCAAGGTAATAAAGTATCTATGTTTATGCAATTAAAACTCGTTGTTCGACTGAGACCGGTAGCTTCTGGCATGCGAATAGATAACTTTGTACGATTTAAAAATAAAAAAACCATTTTTCCAGCTGTTTAAGAATATATTTTTTATTTCAACTATTACACAAAAACTTATTATTTTAACTATTACGCAAAAACTTATTTGTTCATTATCTCAAATTGATGTTTTTGGACTTGCATTTCTTTTGTATACCGACAATATATAGTAATACTATCAAATATATAATTCATCATTATCATTCACTTAAAGTAAGATTAAGACCATCGCATACAATGCCAGAAGATCAGTAAAAACCGAAACATTTTTACACAATTAATCATAATTTTAACGTTGAAAAAAACAAATAAATTGTTATTTAATTACAAAAGAGCTTTAATTTTTGCGCACAAAACATTTTCAAAGCCCTCCTTTCTATGACAGGGCAATGGTGCGTAACTGGGAAACCGCTTCCTAAATTATTCTTTGAGAACAGCCCCTTAGTATTTACATATTTGATGAGTTGCATACTTTTACTTTAAAAAAATATATTTCGGTGCTTACTATCATCAGTGATTATTATAACCACTTCGATCATAATGATTTGTACGAAATTTTTAAATATCTAATATTTTTAATGATTATTATAATATTTTTAATATGTTCATCGACGAATTTTGTTGACACGATTTCTAAAAAATGCAACCGTTCTCGACGACACCACAGTGGGTGTGCCAAAATACCCAAAAATAATTGTCAACATTGCAAGCTGATAGTTTGTGAATTATATTTCCTCTAACAAAATTGTCATCATAATGATGATGACATGTTTATTACAGGAAATGTTTATTTAAATAGATATTAAATATCAATTAAAACGTCCTTTTAAGCGGTTATTGACAAGTTTCAAACTATTTTGCATGTTTTAATTTTCAACTTTCTTACGCTTCTATTGTTTTAAATCAATTTTACTGAGAATCATTTTAAATTTTATTGTTTGAATTAAAATTGTTTTATTCTTTCAGACTCTTCGATACATTTGAATGTAAGCGTAATCCTTTTGCGTCAGTTGCAGCGACGGATCCATGAAGGGAGGAGGGTGGTGGGTGATGGTATTCATCCTTCTCCCTCCTCACCAGAATCTGAAAGTCCTAAAATATCTTAGAAATTGAGGTCTTTTTTTTTATTAGGAGACGCAAATGTGGTACAAAATACAAAAACATTTTAACATCACCCCCTCCCTCCCCATAAATTCCTGGATCCGTCACTGATCAGTAGCAGACAGTTATTGATATTATTTTGGTAACCTTTATTATTATGTATCACAAATATTTCATACAAAATTTTTATTTACTGTTATAATATCGAAATTGTTTAAATATAAAAAAGTTATTTCATGATAAAACTTTGTTTTTGGTATTTATAATGATAACAGTTGCTTTATCAATCAATACTTTTTATATTTATACTGGTTATACTTATCTTACACTTTTTAAAATTTTTTTTTTAAAAAAGCTTTATTTATGCATTGTGTATCTTAAATATAAATTAAGTAAAAACAATTATTAGGAAAAAAAAAATAATTGAAAAATATAGCTTTGGCACTAAAAAAACGATTTTGGCCCACTGTGCGACATGATCTAACGGTCGCCGTATTCTTAATTAAAAAAAAAAAAATCGATTTCTTTTCGTTATGAGGTATTATAGAAATTTTAAAATTGTTTTATATGTAAAAATAAATATTCAAAATAGAAAATAATGAAATAAAAATAATAATGATAGCAATATACACACTTTTTACCCCCTGCATCCGCCAAATTAAAGAATTAAAGGTTATAGCGTCAGTTTTTTATTCTTATATATAAGCACAAAAAACTGATATTAATATTAACTTATATTATTATAAGTTATTAATAATATTCTATAACTTATAATGTTATTATAAGTTATATAATACTATTATATGAATACTTTTTATATTTGTAGGTAATATTTGTACCTTTAATATGAAGTATATAGGTTTACGTATTTCTGCATGCATATATCATACAAATTGTTCTATATTTATGTGTTGGTATGTATGTATGTATGTATGTATGTATGTATGTATGTATGTATGTATGTATGTATGTATGTATGTATGTATGTATGTATGTATGTATGTATGTATGTATGTATGTATGTATGTATGTATGTATGTATGTATGTATGTGTGTATGTATGCATGTATGCATGTATGCATGTATGCATGTATGCATGTATGCATGTATGTATGAATGTATGTATGTATGTATGTATGCATGTATGTATGTATGTATAAAAAATACATATATATATATATCTTCATATAAAAATATATATATACATAAATATATATATATATATATATATATATATATAATATATATATATATATATATGTATATATATATTTATATATATATATATATATATATATATATATATATATATATATATATATATATATATATATATATATATATATAAATTAGTAAAAACACTCATCTAATTTTTAATTGTCTTCAACAGCTTGTTTCTCCATCAGTAGGTTCATCAGTAAGCCATTTATATATATATATATATATATATATATATATATATATATATATATATATATATATATATATATATATATATATATATATATATATATATATATATATGTATATATATGTATATATATGTATATATATATATATATATATACATATATATATATATCAATCAATCAATAAATTTATTGACAGGCTCAAGGCCCAATATAATATAATTCTTCAAAGATACAACAACTGACATCCATAGATTGGGCTGCAAAAGGCATTAAATAACATGATCTTTGTTTGTATTTGTGTAGAGGTGAACTTTCTATGGATGAGGTTAGCTTTAGCATACATAGATTGCACGTGTTTTAAAATATCCTTGTCATCCTGCATATCGTTTGAGATCAAGTGACCCAGGTATTTATATTGACTAATTTATGTGAGAACCATGCCAGATAATGTGAAATGAGGGCTATTTATAAAGGGTTTATAAATTTCAAAAAATATTATTTGAGACTTAATATTCTTATAAACTATATCATGTTTCACAGCATAACTAGAGCATAAGTCAAGTAAGATCTGGAGATCTTTGGCTGAGGGTGCACACAGGACAATACCACCAGCATAAAGAAGATGGTTAACAAGAGAAGGACCTAAGCAACAGCCTACGGTAGTTTTATTGAGTAAAACACTAAGATCATTAATATATATATTAAATAGAAGAGGAGACAGTACACCTCCTTGTCGCACTCCATTACTGATATTAAATGCTTTAGATAATATTCCACCCCAAAGGATCTGAGCTGTTTGACCAACATACCAGACAATGAGTATGCATAAAGTTACACCAGAGATAATTTTAGATAAGTTTCGTAAATAGTGTATCAAACCGAACTCTATCAAAGGCTTTACTAATGTCAATAAATAGCACATGCATATTTGAGCCATGTGATTTTTAAAATATCTTTTATACAATATATATATATATATATATACATATATATATATATATATATATATATATATATATATATATATATATATACATATATATATATATATATATATATATGTATTGTGTATATATATATATATTGTATATATATAATATATATTAAATATTTATACATACATGCATATATAAATACTTATTAACAAATATGTATATATATATGTGTGTGTGTGTGTGTGTATGTGTGTACAATATATATGTATGTATATATATATATATATATATGTATATATATATATTATATATATATATTC
The DNA here is from genome assembly GCF_038396675.1 of Hydra vulgaris. Taxonomy (NCBI): domain Eukaryota; kingdom Metazoa; phylum Cnidaria; class Hydrozoa; order Anthoathecata; family Hydridae; genus Hydra; species Hydra vulgaris. The sequence continues at coordinate 25,930,211 of NC_088934.1, read as the reverse complement.
TCTAGATATATATGTACACATATTTAATATTATAATCTATATTGCCTTAAAAAATACATTTTATAAATATACAACAGTTTGTATTTCAATCATACTAGTTATACTATTATATATGATTATATAAATGAGATATGTGATGATATAAAACAATTTTATTGTAATGTATTAATTGTTATATAGTTGATCATATCAAAACAAGTTAATTCTGTCAAAATTTTAATACTTTATGTTTAACTTTAGATAGCTAATTAAAAAAAAGAATAATGTTGATTAAAGTAAAAACATTAACTGGAAAAGAGGTATCTGTTATGTCTATTTTCATACTTATCAGAATATGAATATGTATCTTTAACATTTTTGAAGGTCATTCCTAATTGTTAAGGGAAAGATAAGAAAAAAAATAATGAAAAAAAGTCTTTTTATATTTTTACAATAAATCTTTTTAACAAGAAAACACTACGTACCTATATCCTAACCCATCAGGAGATGCATCTACGCTTGTTCTTGTTAGTATAATATTATGTAATTTGTGCTAAAGCAGTAAAAAAATAATTTTTACGTGACTAGTACATCGTCTAAACTAAAAATTAATTTTCATAAATTTTAACATTTAATACATAAAAACAAACAAATAAGTAACAAATAAAAAAATTTGTTTTTTTTTTGTCTGTTGTACATTTCTTCGTTTAAAGACTTTAAATTTGCTATCTTGTTTTTTTCAAGTAATGTTAAAAATAACAAGAGATGAATTACTTTTCTTAAATAGAGAAACAGGAAAATAAACTTTCTAAAAGGTTTTGACTTTGAATCAGTGAGAAAAGTATATTAAGATTTTATATATTTTGACATTAAATTAAAAAAATGCACAAACAGTAACACGAAACAATAATGCATAACCAATGATTATATAAAGTAGAAATTTTTAGCTTACATAAGTGTGTGTGCGTTTAATCACTGTATACAAGCCATCATGCAAAATGGGTTATATTGGTTTAATGGATGATGAAATTTTGTTTGGTTGCAAAATGCAACATTTGGGGAAGCATGAAAAAACTCAAAAATTGCGTCTACAAAATTGTAAATTATTAATAACTGGCTACAGCTTTTCTCAAGCATTTCAGTGAATTATATGTTGTCTTGAGTCTTTTGATACACTTGATGTAGATAGGGCATAGATGGTTCGGCAGATGATAGAATAGTGTCACTGCCTAATTTAAATCTTTTTCAATTTTTTTTATAGCCATTACAGTATCCTTTTTATGTCCTTGAACTATTGCGTGATCTTGAAAGTATTATTTTTGAATAGTTATAAAAATTGAGCTAAAAACTTGTTATAAAAGTTAAAACTTGTTAAAAGTATTAAATGTCTGCAAATGAAGCTAGATAAACTATATATATATATGCGGTAGTGGTGTAGTGGTAAAGCGCTTATTATATATATATATATATATATATATATATATATATATATATATATATATATATATATTTATATATATATATACATATATATATATATATATATATATATATATATATATATATGTATATATATACATATATATATATATATATACATAAATATATATACATATATATATATATATATATATATATATATATATATATATATACACATATATATATATATATACATATATATATATATATATATATATATATATACAGGGCTTGCGATGAAGCAATCGCAATCGCGCTCTGCTCGTAAAACGCGCCCGTAAACGGTATTTTCAAACGCTCTAGGCGCAATAAACAATGCTCGTTCAGCTTATAACGAGCGTATAAAATAACGCTCGTCCAATAGTTCGGGATTGTTTTTTTACTTTCATAAAATATTTTAAAAAGATTTTTTATTAAAGATATTCTTATTATCAAAGCACTGATATAAAATATAAAAAGCAGTAAGTTGTTCTCTTTTGCACTAACGTAATGAATGAGCAGTTTGAAGTCGTTAATAGTCACTAATTTCAATAATGGAATGTGCACGTGGAAACACAATGATTTATTGTTTGTAATATTCCACACATCGTTAATAATAAAAATAAATATTAATATTAGAGTAATTTTGAAAATTAGTTTTTGTTCATAGTATAGGTTTTTTATTAACTATTAGTTATTTTAACTCAAATTTAAAACGATTCTATTGTTTAGAATGTTCGCAATCAAGGACATTCGAAAAAGAAACAATGTAACTATATCAACATTTATTAAATAGTTTGGCTTGGAAGAAATAAAGTTTTTATCCACGCATTTTAAAACACCATTGGAACATTCCAATTTTAATGAAAAGTTAGTTTTCCAGGATAGTAAACTTTTTTTGATTCATTCAAGAACCAATTTTGAAGCAATGGTACGCAATCGCCAGACAGGAGAAATTTGGAGGTCGACGTTCTTGTTCAAAAAGTCAAAGTTTCCTAATTTATTAAAAGTTATATTGATTATCTTCGCAATTTCCGGATCAAACTCAAGCGTGGAGCAAATGTTTAGCACAGTAACTAGCATATTATCAGATCATTTATCTATGAATCACGATAATTTATCTATGAATCACGTTTATCTATGAATCACGACACTCTAAATGATAGCATTATGATACTAGGAAACCATGGAAGCTGGTCAAAAGAAGAAATAATCCTGATTAAAAAGCGAGCAAAATAAATTTATTTGAATAAGAGACGAGTGGTTCAAGTTGATGATGATCCAGTTGACTATATGACAACAGCAACAACATTGATTACAAATCAAATTTTTGATGACGATGATGAAATAGACTGTGCTGATAAAGACATGACTGATGAATTAGCTGCATTCAGTTTCGACAATGTAGAAGAGGAAACACCGTTGACAAAAGTTGAGGGGAAAATCTGTTATTTAACTTATAATGAATAGTTTTTAAAAAAGAAGATTTTCAAATTATTCTTGTGTTATTTTTTTTAAATAAAAAAAATGTAATTTAAAAAAGAAATTTTAGAAAAAAATTAAATAATTAATTTGAATAAAAAATATTAGGAAATATAAAAACCATCAACCGTTAATTAAGTTTACAGCGTAACATTTTAAAATACATATGTCAAAACAACGAAGTGAAACTAAGTCACTAAATTATACTTCAATACTAAATCAATAAGAAGTTGCGTTTTTGTTTGATATTATGTTTTTATAACATAAATAGTTAAAAATAAAATCGCAATCTGACAATATACAAGAAGTTTAGAAGTATAAAAATCTACTTCGTTGTAGTAGTTTCATGAGTGTGATACTAATTCAAACATTTTTTGACGAAATAATTATGTAAAAAATAAAAAAAGATATAAAAAATAAAAAGGTTTTTATGAGCATCACCTTCAGCATTTTTCATGATCGCGCTCGCCGACGTTATCTCGAGTGCACATAATCACGCTCGATGAAAACATATTCTAATTTTACGAGCGCAATATAACACACTTGACGATTTTCTTCATCACAAGCCCTGTATATATATATGTATATATATGCATATATATATACATATATATATATATATATATATATATATATATATATATATATATATATATATATATATCAATTAATCAATCAAACAATCCAATTTATTGACAGGCTCAAGGCCCAATATAAGAAATATACCATAGGTAAAATAAAGTGGATTAGAATAAAACAAAGACTTGAATATAAACAAAACCCAAGAAAAAATAAATAAGTAAATAAAGATAAGAAATTAAAGTGTTATAAATTTAACTCAGCTCATATATATATATATATATATATATATATATATATATATATGTATATATATATATATATATATATATATATATATATATATACATATATATATATATATATATATATATATATATATATATATATATATATATATATATATATATACATATATATATATATATATATATATATATATATATATATATATATATATATATATATATATATACACATAATAAAAGTTTTTCTTTTTCGTTTTTAATTACAAACTACTCTGTTTTAAAATTTATATATAATTAAAATAAATTTCCGAAATATTAAGCACTTTTCAATGAACAAGAGTTATGTATTATTTTAATACACTACATCAAATGATATATATATATATATATACATATATATATTTTATATATATATATATATATATATATATATATATATATATATATATATATATATATATATATATATATATATATATATATATATGTAAATATATCAAGCCTTCCCAGGAAGCACATGCGGTCGCAGGCCTTGTTTATCCATGCTTAAAGTAATTTTTTTAGACAACTTGACCATGTTTTATTTAGAAAGCATTTTAAGATTTCGCGGTAAAATAAAGCTATAAGAAACTAGAGAAATAAACAGCAATACTTGAAGAAAAGCACAGAAGACTATACGAAATAAAAATCTAAATAAAATTAGCTTAAATAAATTGAATATTAAAAAAAGAAAATTTTTAGGGGGTTTGTTATTCTCCACTACCAAAGTTGATACAAGTCCAGCGAAAAAGTATATCAAAATATAATGAAAAAAAATTTTCTTTTTTCATATACAATTTTTATGCAACTTTTTTCAGTCAGTATATTAAGGAAATACTTTATAATTTGCGCTAGAAACATGGACAATCTTTAAATTTGTTTTTCAAATGTCTTTGCTAAACTTTAAGTTTTTAAATATATATTTTTTAAACAGAGCAATCGTTATGTTCATCATCTCTAGTAATTCGTTTTAACATTGGAAATTGGGAAATATAAAAGAAACAATTTCAGACCAGGGCACAACAAATCAATTAACGTATGAACGTTTTTTAAAAAAAAGACAGAAAAATGAATGTCACATTTCCTTACTTTTACTTAAGCAAACGTTACCGTTCGCTTAAAATTTTTTAAAACGAATGCATAACCTCAGCAATTTTTTTTTCCAAATAATTATGCGATTGGTAGTTTTTTATTTATTGTAAAAAAAACATAAGTATTAATAAAAAATAATAAGTTACTAAAATTTAAAATGCATTTTAAACGACATTACAAAAACCATGCTAATACTTTCTTCAATAGTGTTACTTTTAAGTTTAATAATTAAGTACGCAACTATAAAAAGTAATTATGTTTTAGCATGGTTTTTACATGGGTTTACAAAAGAGTGGGAAATTTTAGTTAAAAATGAAAGCATTTGCAATTACTTAAACAGAAACCATGCTAAAACATTCTTTTTTTCAAAAACATGTTTTTTTTTTATTTTCTTATTATCGTTAAATTAAAGTAATGTTTACCCTTTTTAAAGTTTGCAGAAATATATATATATATATATATATATATATATATATATATATATATATATATATATATATATATATATATATATATGATTTAATAGAATATATAGAACTATTATGTTTATTATAGTTTTCATTTTTTACTGTGCATTTAACAATACCAATAATATGATATTTTTTTATTAAATACTTAATATTATAAATATAATAATATCACATTAAGTATTTAATGATAACTTAATATAATAACTTATTAAATACTTATTGTTATATTATTATTTTTAAATGTTTTTAAAAAGGAAATGTCATAACAATGACTCTAAAAAAAGAATACAAAAGTTGCATAAAAATTTTATTAAAAAAAAAAATTAACTTTTTTTATTTATTAAATTTTCTAGTTTATTTAATTTAACTTGATATTTCTTTACAATTTTGTTTCCATTTTTTAGGATGTTTTTTTTTTCTTAGTAGATAAGTTTAGCTTTTTGCTGCGAATTATTGTTAAATAATTCGCCTTTTAAGTTAAAAGATGCGAGCTGTTGTGGTCAGTTGGTCTAAAAAAATACTTTATATGTGGACGAACAAGACTTGCGACCACACATGCTGCCCAGGAAGGCTTGACATATATATATACATATATATATATATATATATATATATATATATATATATATATATATATATATATATATATATATATATATATATATATATATATATATATATTTAATGATAATAACAATGATAATAATAATTAATGAGGGCTTTAAATGGTACCACATAAATAACAGTTGCATAATAATGCGTTTTTTGCAATGACACTTGCGCGCACAGCTTATACAGTCAAAGCGTGAATGAAAGAAAACTAAGTAATAATAATTGTCATGGCCAGCTTAATCATCAAATTTAAATCCAAATAAATCTATTTGGGCTTGGACAGACAAGGAATTTCATAGTCCGAATAAGCCAAAAATCCATAATTAGCCTAAAGGAAGAATTAGATACTATATTAAGAAAATTTGGAATATTTTTTAGATTTTAAATCTCTTCATTTTTTTTAACAAATTAGCTAAAAATAAGTAGTAATAAATAATGGCAAAATAATCAAAAACTTGTTAATAAAAATAAAGCATTTATATTTTTATAAAATATGAAAAAAATAAAAATGGTATAACAAATATGAAAACTTTAGAATTATATAAGTGAATTAAAAGAACTAAATAAGATAATCAAATTAAATAAAATATTAAAAAAAAAATGAATAAAACTAACCGAGCCAAGAATCAATGTTAAACATATGAACATCAATATAGCAATAAATAAAAAAAACTATTTAAGAAACTAATACAACTCCATGTACCATGTTAACTGAGAAAAATGAAAAAACTATAAATGGATGTAAAAAGCTAAACAATGCTATTGTTATGATTAAACTAATGTAACAAAATATTAGACCAATAACCTAAATGATATATTTTAGAAATTGATACACTATCATAAAAATATCTTGCAAAAATTTTTATGTACTTCAAAAATTTTTGCTTCTAATCCAAGAAGTTTTTACGGTCTTACCGCAGAGAACTGTGGAAGAGCATTTAACTAGGAAGTTCACATCTCCTTCCTTTCTAATGTCACTTATCTGGCCAGAGCTGGATCCAGAGATCTGGCTGGCATTGAACCTCAGACATCTTAATTCTGAGCTAGAATTCTAACCACTGTTCCATCACTGCTAAAATTGTAACAAAAAAATCTGATAACTTATTGCATTTTATATTGTTGCATTTGTTTTATTTTATTTAAAATATATTTGACAATTCAGTTTGAATAAAGTATTATTAAGTCAAATTTTTATTTTAGATTGAAATAGATATTGAACCTAATGATAAAGTATGTCTTTGTATTTTTTATCTTTTAATGACGTGATGTGTAATAACTTTTTGACTTAAATTAGTTTTTTTCAATAATTTTTTTCAAGGTTGAAAGAATAAAGGAACGTGTTGAAGAAAAAGAAGGAATTCCACCAGCACAACAGAGGTTTCACACAAATTTTGTTAAATTTCGATTATTATTTTTTTAAATTATATATATATATATATATATATATATATATATATATATATATATATATATATTATATATATATATATATATATATATATAAAAACGGGTGATGCGGAACTTATCGGACAAATCCTAATTTCATTATTTGAGCATAATAATTAGTTTTTGTGTTTTTATGCGTAGGCATAAACGTTCTATAAAATATAAACTTTATTATTTGAAACACAATTATTTAAAATGAGGTTAAATGCAGCTGAACCAGAATCCTTTCGAAAGCGACTAAAAATGTTTTTTGTAAATAAACCTAAAATAAAAAAAAAATAAAAAAAATCGTAAATCATTTTGAAAAAGAAGGATTTGCTCGAAGTACAATATATGATAACCTAAAAAGACTTGAAACTGTTCAATCGTTTTCTGATAGAAAACACCCTGGTCGTCCGACATCCTGGACTAGAGAAAAAAAAGCCGAATTAACGAGACTTCAACAATCAAAAAGGGGTCAGTCAGAGAAAAATAGGTATTAAATTCGGTGTAAATCAATCGACAATTGATCGTCAGTTAAAAAAAATGAATATTAAATATAGAAAATGTAAAAAGACTCTAAAATACACTATAGAACAACAAATAAAGGCAAAGAAAAGAAGCAGGAAACTAGTTAACCAACTCTATAACACAAAACTGCTTCTAGTCATCGATGACGAAAAATACTTTTGTTTTGCAGGGGACAACATGCCTGGAAATTCTGGATACTACACAAACAACAAAAAGACATGCCCAGAAAGTGTTCGTTTTATAGGAAAAGAGAAATTTCCAAAAAAATTATTAATGTGGATAGCCATATCTGACCGTGGTATGTCCGAGCCATTGTTTCGCACTTCCAAGGCTGTAGCGATCAATTCATCAATCTATATTAATGAATGTTTAGAAAAACAACTTCTTTCATTTATTCACAAGTATCATGGAGACTTTAACTAGTTATTTTGGCCAGATTTAGCAAGTTCTTATTATTCTAAAGATTCTCTAAATTGGATGGACCAATATGTCTATTACGTTGATAAAGAATCCAATCCCCCAAGTGTGCCTCAAGCACGACCAATTGAAAATTTTTGGGGAAATTTGGCACAGAAGGTTTACGAGGGAGATTGGCAAGCTTCAACAGAGCAAGTTTTGATTGATCGCATTAAACTAAAACTACAAGAAATTGATTTAAACTTTTTACAGTCACATATGAAAGGCGTCAGAGCAAAGTTGAGATCAATTGCAGATGGTGGTGTTTTTTCATATAAAAAATAATATATTTTTATTAAAAGATAAATGCTTTATTTAAAAAAAATATGATAGTAGTTTGTTTTTTATTTATAAATAAGTTATTGATGTTTTTATTTTGTCTGATAACTTCCGCATTACCCGTTATATATATATATATATATATATATATATATATATATATATATATATATATATATATATATATATATATATATATATATATATATATATATATATATATATATATATATATATATATAACAATAATAATCGTGTGTATATATATATATTAGGGCTAAAATAAACACAAAAAAATCAAACTGCTAATTTTTTTTTTTGAAACAAGCTCTTAAACTTATGTCAAATAAAGATGCTTTGCAAAAAAATGCGGTTATTGGAGCCTGGGAATAAAAAATCCCCCAAATTTTTGCCCCTCCTCCTGCCCCAAATGTGAGAGGCACAAGTTGATGAAATATTTTTTGTACTATTTTCAACTAGGGTTATATTCATTAAGAAATTTTAAGTTTCATAGTGTAATTTCTCAACGTTTCGAAAATTATGACTATATAAACTTTGCTACCCCCTCAAACTTTAAACTTTATATGGTCATAATTTTTGATTGCTAAAATATTTAACGTCCTTATTTGACATAAGTATATACATATAAATGTTTGGAGTTTGCTTCATGTCTGGAAGTTATCTCAAAGACCAAAAAATGCTGGATCTGCCCCTGGGTTGCATTAGTACAAAATGTATCTTGTGTACATTAGTTGGTAAGTGTTTTTTTTTAAACATAACATCTCTTATGAAAAAACCCAAATATTGCAATATTTAAACCACTTTAAATAAAAAGCTATTTAACTTGTTCATGGTTTATTTTTAAAGTGTACTAAATTTCAATTGGAAAAATTTTATAAAACAACAGTAAAATTATACTGCATAGTTCTTTTGTCAATATTGTGTCAATAGAGCTTGTATTAAAATAAAACAACTTTGTTACGTTGCTTTATTGCTGTTTAATACAGTTTACAATATTGAAAATGTAAAACGTGTTTAAAATAAAAAGAAATAAGTCAAATTATTCTAGTTAATATACTAAAACATTATTGGCATAAACTTTAAACTTAATATTTGCACAAAAACATGCTCTATCTATAGACTAAATGAGTAAGATCAAATCAAAAAAAAAAAAAAAATAAACCAGTTAACTCAAAAAAATACTTAACTTAATAGATACCACGTTTATACTAATTTATTGCTTCTTGATCTAGCATAGTGTTAAAAATTTAAGTATAATTATTTTTTCATTTAAAGGGTTTTTAAGTTGATGTTTTCATTCAATTTTTTTGTTCAAATCGTTTTGCAATAAATTAGAGTGAGAAAAAAAATTTGGTTTATACGTTTAATAACTAAACACTTGCAAACTGATAATACATTTGGTTTCAAAGTATCCTGGGACGAGTGGAGAAAGTATGAAACTAAAACATATGTGCTGATGCTTTTCCTTGAATAACTTGAAAGCTTCTTTTAGCGTATAATATAAATGATGTATCTGAATATTGTTTGCTTTTCCGTCAGATAATTGAATTCGAGTGACATCTTTTTTGTTTGGTAATATTTGGGAAACTTCATCTTCATTATAAAAGTTTACAACTGGTAAAACATCACTTTCAGAAAGACCATACAGCTTTGAACATGCTGGAGGTAGACCCAAATTATCTTTACAAGCAGAGCTATTTGAAAGAATATTTCTTTCAAATAATTATTTCTTCTTTGAAATAGGTAGTGCTTTTACAACTTTTTTCAATGCTTTTGCTCTTTGTTGAACATTTTTAAAAGACAAGATTTTTAAAAGGTCTTTGAAATTTAAAAGTTTTCTTTTTAGAGCGCAACTTTTTAAAACTCTTAATTTTGCTTTTGCAGCATAAGCTGCTTTTTTATTAGGATCGGCTTTCACTTTTTCTTGATATCTCATAGATCTTACTCTGGACCTTTCTTTCTTTTTATCAGCATTCCGACAAACATAATTTAATTTATACACATGTTGAAAAAAAAAAGAAATAAGTTTATATTGAATATTAAAAAAAAATTTAGTTATATAATATTTAAAAAAATATTCCATAATATATTTACATAAGAGAGTTAGTTTTTCAATTGAACTTATTTTGTGGTCATTTATTATATTGCGGTAGTTTAAAAAAACACATACATGTAAAAGCACACTTAGATAAATATAATTCATTTCTTTTAAAATGTTTTTTATTTTATTTATAATTTTTTTTTTCTTTAGGCTTATATTTAGTGGAAAACAGATGTGAGTATTTTGTTGAATTGTTTTTTTCTGAATTATTTCTAGCAAAAGTATTATATGTATTTATTTTGTAATTTTGTATGTGTGTACAAAGCCATTCACCAACCCAGGGTTGGCTGGTTTAACTTTTATTATTCTGCCATTAAATATTTTTGGCATAAAAAAATTTTTAACTTTTTTTTTGCTTTTAAACTCATTTGTTCTGACAATTGCTTGCAATTAATTGCTTCAAAACATTTATCAAAAGAAAAAACCTAATTGGTTGGAAAGAGTTATTTTGTACCCTTTTTTCAAAATGTCCATTCACACATATAGCTAAGAACATCTGCCCACCGTTTTATTTACACTAACAGATTTCCTCTTTAATATTTCTTTTTAAGTTTTGATAGGTTAAGTTTTACAGAATTAAAAACTTAGATAAATTTTTATATACAATAATTCATTAACTAGCACCACTAAATGTACCATCAACTAGCACTACTAAATGAATCAGTGTTTTTTAAAAGGGTTTGACATTTTTTTGAAATTCATTTTTTGTGTGTTTTGTGTTCTTCTATTATAGCTTCATCGGTTTATGTTAAAAATGTGTTTAAATTTTTTCTTCTTACACAAATAAAGCTACCTGAAAGTTTTTAAATTTTTATAAAAAATTATAAAAAAAGGCGAATTTGCTTCAAATATGCTATTTAAAAAAAATCACTCTCCAGCTGATTGGTATTTTTAGGTGCAATACGTGGAAAATGTAAATAGTTTCTCCCAGGTTGTTGTTATTATTTAGTTTTTTAATGGACTTGTTATTCCAAGTCCTAGAAAAAGAAAAAAAAGTTATCCTTGTTAGTACAAACATAACAAAATAAAACAAGCACGTTTAATGGGACAATCATGCATAAATCATAAGGGAAAATACCTTAAGTACTTGCCAAAGTACCCTAAGTCTACTTGCAGGTAAGTTTCAATTATTCAATGTAATATATATATATATATATATATATATATATATATATATATATATATATATATATATATATATATATATATATATATATATATATATATATATCTGTGTGTGTGTGTGTGTGTGTGTGTGTATGTATATTGGGGTGCATCCAATGCCCCATACATTCAAAAATTGATCTGTCCCTATTCTTAAAACTTTCTATTGGTTCTCACAAGACACCATGTTAAATTTTTTCAAAATTGAATGAGATTTAGGGGGGCCACCTCAAGTCTGAAACTTGCAACAAGACCCTAAACAGAAGGAAAAAAAGTTTTTCAAAAGTATGACATGTTGGGTCTCAAAAGAAGCAAAAATTTATAAAAATTTCAAAAATAACAAAATTTTACACAAGAATTTTTATTCTAAGTTTTATTGCATAAAAATTATTATTTTTTAACAAAAAATTAAAAAAAACCTTTTTTTTCATGTTTTTGTCAAAAAAATTTTTCAAGGTATTTTTAACAAAAAAATGATAACTATTTTTGAAATTTTTATTAAGTTTCGCTTCTTTTGAGACCCAACATGACATACTTTTGAAAAACTTTTTTTCCTTCTGTTTAGGGTCTTGTTGCAAGTTTCAGACTTGAGGTGGCCCCCCTAAATCTCATTCAATTTTGAAAAAATTTAACATGGTGTCTTGTGAGAACCAATAGAAAGTTTTAAGAATAGGGACAGATCAATTTTTGAATGTATGGGGCGTTGGATGCACCCTAATGTATATATATGTGTATGTATATATATATGTATATATATATATATATATATATATATATATATGTATGTATATATTACATTGAATAATTATATATATAAATATATATTGTATATAGTACATTGAATAATTATATATATAAATATATGTTGTATATATATACATATATATATTATATGTATAATATATTATATGTATATATATAATGTATAATGTATATATATATAATGTATAATGTATATATATATATATATATATATATATATATATATGTATATAATATTTAAATCTTAAACTTAAACTTTAACTTTATAATAAGTTTAATGTTTACATGAAATTATATTAAAATTATAAAAAATACTATATTTTATATATTTTAAAATTTTGAAACATTAATCAAATTTCGTGAAAGCATAAGTTTAAAATAATTTAAATATATTACATGTTTATGTATAAAATTTATATAATAGCATATTTCAAAGTATTTTAACCCTAAAACTTAACTCTAAGTTTAATCCAGCTATAATACTTAGATATTGGTATACCTGTTTCATACAAGTATGATGAGTAAAATGACTTTAAAGTAAATAATTTACAGGTTTTTTATATTAAACCTTTCTAGCATAGTATTTTTATATGTCGTTGCCTTATTAAAGTTTTATTATGATTGTTTTTTTTAGATAGTTAACATACACTGTTTAAATCTTATTACAGTTAGTCTAGGTCTATAAAGTTTTTGAGAGTATAACATAGGTAGAAGCACTAAAAAGTAAAAAGCTCTTAACATGATTTGGTCTATTTCCCTACAACTTTAGTGGCAATGTTGTTCTCTGTTTAAGATTATAAATAATCTGATTTCTTTTTTAAGGTGCAATAAAAAGTGTTTGGACAACTTTGGAGAGGCTAACTGTGTGAATATCTTTTCCGAATTTTATGATATAAAAAGCAAAGACAAACAAGATTTTTATATTCAAGGATTGATAGATGTCACTAAAGTTAAAAGAAGAGTGCCACATCAAAAGGATCTTGAAAAACCAAAGCAGCCAAATAGTTTTTTCTATCATGTGATTCTAGGAAATGTATGCATAGAGATATGTTGCAGTGCACTTTTATCTGTCTTAAGTATTACTGAAAAATAATTATGGAGAATAAGGAACCTTAAGGTGATTGAATAACCCCTAAAAATAATGGAGGAAAAGGTATTACTAATTGTCTTTCTCAGAATGTTCATTGTTAATCACATAAAACCATTTCCACTAAAGGAATCACATTACTCAGGCAAAAAAGTATATTACCTCAATGCAAGTTTAAATGTAAAGACAATGTGGCAACTTTTTTGTGAAAAAAATCCAGATTTAAAAATGAGCTAGTCTTTTTACTGGAACCATTTTAAAACAAATTTTAACTTTTGGTTTGAGTGCCCACAAGTGGACACAAGTGTGCAATTGCAAAGAATCAAATCTTAGATTAATATGACCACATCTCAATGATGTAGCTAAACGAGCAGCACAGACTGATTTAGATGTTTATATTAAGATGTTTATAAGCACAGGAGTAAAAAAATTTTCCAATGCTTTAAAACATGAAACATCAGAAGATAGCTCAAAAGAGGAGCACATTCTATCATTGGCATATGACTATATGAAGACAATAAGCTTGCCAAAAATACCTGTCCAACAACTTTATTACATGAGACAGCTATCAGTCAATGTTTTTTCTATACATAACGTTATAGAAGAAAAAAGTCATGTATATATATATATACCATGAAGGTCAAGGAAGAAAAGGGCCTAATGAAGTTGTGACTTTTTTAAATGATTATTTGATCTCAGTTCCACCAAAGTATAATACATCACATTTTTTTTAATACATTTTTTATAATACATCACATTTTTTTGTGACAACTGTAGTAGACAAAATAAAAATCACATTTTTGTTTATACTTAACAGACAGTGGTAGGTTTGATAAAGTTGGACAGTCTTTCCCAATGAGAGGGCATAGTTTCCTCCCTTGTGATTGGGACTTTGGTATAAGAGTTTTAAAAACACATGACCATCTTTATCACATGCATCAATTCACCGAGCTTATTATTAGCAGCTCCAGATCACAAAAGTTTATGGTGAAAGAAGTTGTAGATGCAACTGAATTTTTTGATTTTAAAACTTGGAGCCTGAAACATTACAAAAAATCTTGCATTTCTTCAGAAATCAAGGGTAAAAATACTCCAAAAGAAAAAAAAATTCACTTTTCAATTAGTAACTTGTTTCATTTTGTATATGAGCATGATAAAAATGGCTACATTAAGGCACCATTATTAATGGTTTCATATGTCATACTCTTTTTATGTCCAAACATACAGGTACTGTACCACAGGTGGATAGTTTAGCTTATCCAAGTGCAAAGTTATACTGAAAAAAGTGAAGGTGGAAGACCTTAACAAATTGAAAGAATTCATTCCTGAAGAATTCAACAAGTTTTATAACAAGATGTACTCCTGGCCAACTAATGAATGTAAGAATCTCCCTGATAGTGACTTTGAGGAAGAACTTTATGTTTATAACTGATATATTCATGCTGATAGCTATTTTAGTTATTAATTCATATATTTATTACTATATATGTATTTATATTTATTACTGGCACGTTAAAACATTGTTTTAAAGTACATAGTTGTAGTTCTTACAGAGTTTTAATTTGTTTTCCTTCCTGAAATATTCAATTTTTTTTAAAAGATTGAGTTTTTTGAAATTTCTTACATTAATTATTAACAAACAAAATGTTATGACAATTATCAAAGTGTACTAAGATGTTACTCTTGCATACATGTTTTAAAAATATATTACACAAAATCTGTATATTTAATATTAAAAGATATAAAGAGTTTTTTTTAGTTTTCTCAAAAACGGGTTTTGAGCAAATCAGCCCCTTTAAAAAACACTGATTCAAATATGCCAACTGAAAAAATTCAGGTATAGGCACAAACAAATTTAAAAACATCTGCAGATTTTGGCTATAGCAAAATACAACTGAAATTGTTGGATAAAGACTACTCTGTAAGACCTAAAAAGCTCTTTCCTCATTATCTTGTAAAATCAATTATATGCTGTTATATTAATAAAAATATACCGTTAAAAATGAACATTTACCAACTAAGTTAATCAGACGCAAATAAATTGTTAGGTAATACCTGTTAGTTTTATTTTGCATGTTTAACTTTTCTGGAAAGCACCAAGTCTTGCTTTTCATTTAGCTTTGTGTTTAACTTTTGTGGAAGGCATTAGAATGAAAAAAAATTAAAAATTAAGATTTTTTTTTAATTTAAGAATATAACAAATTTAATTTCTTAAAATGTCCCAAATTTCATTTATTAGGTTTTTTTTATAAAGTTACACTTCCATCAAGTAATGAGATTGTGGAGATAATTGTCTAATTGATGATATGAAATTAAATAATTGGTGACATTAGAATTCAATTGCATTTAAGTCTAAATATAAAAAAAATGAAATCAAATTTTATTATTATTTTTATAATAATTATGCATTTTGAAAACAATAGAAATTTTAGTTCAAAAAAAGTTTTAGTACTAAAAATCTAAATCCTAAGTTTAGTTAAAATCTCAATTAATAATTGAAAAAGTAAATTTATTCAATTTATAAATTTACTGATGTGTAATATTATTGCAGTTTCTTTCTATTTGTTAGCATAAGTCTCCTTAGTTCTCCTGTTAATGTAAGTTCTCCTGTTAGTGTAAGTTTCAGTTTCTCCTAAGTTCTTTGCCATAGTAATTATTTTATCTTAAATAATTCTGTAGGTTTAAGGTTCTAATGTTGATTATAAGTAGTGAGAAACATTAATATTTATAAAAACAATATTTTTATGTTATAGGTTTTTTATACTAAATCTAATTTTAATTGCCTAATATTAGTAGAACTGATAAGCTATTTGTCTACTTTTATTTAAACTAATTGGTATGTTATGAATAACATAATTTGGGCTAATAAAAATGTAAAAGTATATAAAAGCGGTCAAGCTTAACAATAAACATAGTCAATAACATTATTATAGAGGTAAATAGTTTTTTTTTAAAGAACTGAATTCAAATAAAATAAAGTCTATTTGTTTAAATGTTTCGGTAAATTTGTTTGTGTGGAAGGTGGGGGTGGATTTTATAAATCAAACATTACTTGATTACAAGAATTGATTAATTTGTGAGTATTTTTAATGTTAAGACACAATTCCTTGTTAAAATTTATTTTGATAAAGAATTATGTAAATTCTTTAATGAAATTTATTTTGTAAATTCTTATATTAATCTTAACTACAAAAAGTAAAAATTTAAATAAATTTATAGTTTATTTTATTTAAAAAATTTCAAGTATAATTGAGATATTTAAAAATTATATATTTAGAGAGTTAATAACTTAGTATGTCATACTAATACAATATTTAAAATCACTGTATACTATATATATATATATATATATATATATATATATATATATATATATATATATATATATATATATATATACACAATATTCAAAATCATTATAGAGTAATTTCTGTATTACCTGTATCATTTTTTTTCGTATTTTTCTTTAAATGCAAATAAATTAACTAATGATAATAATATGTGATGAAATTAAGAAATATTCAGTTTAGTATTTAGGCTTAGAATTTAAAATTTTATGATAAATATTTTTCAATTTTAGGAATGATGACAAAACAGCACAAGATTATAAAGTATCTGGTGGTTCTGTACTTCATTTAGTGTTAGCGTTGAGGGGTGGATAATAGCACACAAAAAGTGTGTTTTTTGTATATATTTATGTAATAGTTGCATGCCATCTTAAAAGTTTTTTCTTATTATATTGACATTGCAAATTTTGCTTAAAATTATGTTGGAAATGATAATTTAGTAACATAATTTACTTAAAATGTAAATAAGGTTTCAAAATGTGGTTGAGCAAAATAATAACCAATCAAACTTTATATCTCTTTAATTTATGAATATAACCTCAGAAAAACTCAGAAATCTTTTTTTTTCTATGATATTTTGCTTAAGTTTTGATATTAAAACTAATCATTAAAAATATAGTGATATCATAAATAACATAGTTTAAAAGTATATTTTAGAAAGAATTGTTCTTTTTAAGTTTTTATTTTTTTTATTTTAATAAAAATGATTGATAGTGTGGTTCATTTAACATCATAATCATTTAACACTATCAAATATAAAATTGAGTTATTGAAAAAAAACTGAAGGTATATTAAAAACCAGTTTTTAAACAATTTTAACAGTGTTAGAACAATTTAAATTGTGTTTTGTTAAATATTTACATTTTTTTAAATAAATATATTTTTAATGCATACATTTTTTTTAATAAATAGATGAGATTATACTTACAAATGATTGCAATGATATAAAAATATTATCAAAATAATTTTATAATTTTTACAAATGCACACACAAACAGACACACATACACGCACACACAAACATGATACATACATACATATTGATAAGGGTCTCTATGTTGACATCAGGATTTTGATGTTCTGTCTATCATTGCAACTAAAGTGTTCCACCTTGTTTTTACATCCTGAAAAAGCTGAAGTTCTTTATGAAGCATGCATTTTATGTTCAATGTTTTAACTTTTAAAAGGTAATTTGCAGAACATTATAATCAATTTTGAATTTCTAAATCATTAAAATTTCCAATAATATTTACAGAAATATTTACACTACTTTGTAAATTGAAGGCAATATGGAGCTGAATGATTTGTCATTATAACCAAATTTATTGAATGTAGTTCATCATAATGATCATTATCACTAGAAATTTTATTTGAATCATAATAATGTGAATCATCACTTTCAGCACAAGCCTCTGAGGGGTTTGACTTTTTGTAAACAACATTATGTATACTTAATCCATGGGCTGCATGATAATAAAAATAAACAACATATATACTTAATCTATGGGCTAAATAGTGGTGAAAATAAATAACAATATGTATACTTAATCCATGGGTTGAATAATGATGAAAATGAACAACATGTGTACTTAATCAATGGGCTATATAATAATGATAAAAATAAAAAGTATGAGTAAAATAGCTAAGCAAATTTTCTCTGTGACACTAGCTCTGTGTCTTTTCATCTAGCTTTGATGCAATTTCATCAATAGTCTTATGTTTAACAAACTGATTTTATATTACACATTTTGTGTTCTCAATCCAATGAGCTTCCTTTTATGCAGGCATTTTATATGTTAATCAATGTAAAAAATCCTTTGCACATTTAGTTAATTGAAACAACCTTGCTAACATATATTTTCATACATGAAATTGTTTTTACTTTTTTATTTGTTTTTAAATGAAAAATAAAAATACTAAACATTTAGTTTAAAATTTTTTTTCATTTTTCATTTTCAAAGAAAGAGAAAAAAGAAAACTTTGTATTTGTTTAAATTTTAAAAAGTAATGCTTGTTTAAAAACCTTATATGAGACATTAGATACAAGATGAATCTTGGGGTATTAAGAATATCCTGAGATTCATCTTGTATTCGAAAATCTATATCTTGCAGTCAATTTCACCACCAGAATACCATTGTCTTGGGAATCCATTTTATGAAAAAAATTTTAAAAATACTAATAAACATTTTCCGTTCCTAAAATTATTTAAAACTGTTATAAATATAATTCTCATTCATTTCCTCAATATTTTTCAATTCCTTTTCTTCAGTCATTTTCTTTTCTTCATTCATCAAGAATTCATTTAACAATAATTTCTTAATTCAAGAAATCATTTAACAATAATTTCTTGATTCAAGGAATCATTTAACAATTTCTTGTAGAATAAAACTAATAATAACTAGAGATGTTTACCAATGATGCATGCTGTTACACCAAAGAAAACATACTTGCAATCAAAGAAAAAGATAAAAAACAAAAAGTTTGATGTTATAATAAATGGTGAGTTATTTTGTTGGAATGTTTGATTGAAATAATTAAATAGTATACCAATTTATTTTGTTTATTATAGTATAGGTTTATTTACACCTTTTTAAAATGGCATAAATTAAAAACAGCATAAATTAAAGAATCATTACCAAATTCAGCGTCAACATTGCATTTTTTATATTTTAGCAAAATCTAGAAAAAAACTTTTTATTGTTTACAGATTAGTTTAAAATTACAAATCATGAAATAGTCAAATTTAAAAATATATTATAATATTTGATTTGTAAATATTACACACAAAAAACTATAGCAGACATAGGTGTGCACTGATTTTATATATTTAGCACAGTTGTGGTTTTAAAATGTCAACTTTAATACAGACAATTATTTTATATTAAATAAATTTTCTGGACAAATAAGAAAAGAATTAAAGTACATTATTTTGCTAATTTTAATGTTCTCCTCATGTCCTGGTGTTTTTTAAGATTTATCTTTTTAGGCAAAGTTAACTCTGACTTAAAATATCCCCTTGGGTATTATATATATACATTTATATATACAGCCCTTGGAATTAGGGTCAGCATTTGGCAATGTTGACCTAATTACTGACCTAGTTGTGTTTGATGTTGGCAAAAAAAAATTTTATATTTTAAATGACGACATCTTGTATGAGAGTTGAATAAATTTAATATATGAGCATCAATAAATACAAATTCTCTCAATACTAATTTTTTTATTTTATTTAAGAAATTTTTGCTAGATTATTGATACTAGCATCTTCAGCTTTAATTACAAATTATTAATTAAATTAAATTACAAACAAACGATAATGTCACTTTTTAATGGCTTCTTTAAAGTTCGCTTTAATTGGGCTTCTTTAATATTACATAGGTATAAAAAATATGGCATCCAGAATTGCGTTTTTACATATTGACCATCATCTAAATTCATACCTCCATTTTTAGGTCCGCATTTGTTGAACTGAATTTCGATTGCCTCTCGAACTTTTCTTTCAAATTTTTGGGTTCTACTTTTAAAGTCTTTACTTGATCCCATTTTATACTACATGAACATTTAATTTTATGATGCCCAATTGCAGATTGTTCTAATTTTTCTTCAAAAACATTTTTTTGGTGTTGTTTTGTTTTTGTTGCTATTTTCATTTTTGTTTCGCCGATGTATTTTTGTTTACACTCGCATTCTATTAGGTATAATCCAGGATGGCTATTTGATGGTAGTTTTGTTTTGTTGCGTGAAGTTAGCAAAGATTTAAGATTTGCACTAGATTTAAAGACTGCCCAGTAACCTGCTTTCCTAAAGATTTTTTGAAGTTTTGGTGATAATATTGGGATTCACGGTAGTTGGCATGGTTGCTTCTTTGTTAGATAAAACTATTTCATTATTTGAGTGTCGTTTTTTTATAACAATATTTGCAAGGTCTTGTAATTTTTTCTTTTCGTATCCATTTTCAGCAAACATATTTGTTAGGAAATCAATTTCTTTGTTTTTCAGAGCAAATTGATAAAGTTCTATGAATAAATCCTTTAAATATTCCTTCTAAGATTTTTGGATCGTGGTTTGAATTGGGCTTAACCTGAATATTTGTTATTGCTTTTTTTCGATGTATGTTAAAATCATAATTACTTTTTTGACTATTGGTTATTCGGATGTCTAAAAAATTTAATCTTTTGTTTTCATCTTCCAATTCAATTGTGTATTTGATGACATTATGTTGACTGTTTAATTTTTGTTGAAAACGAATGGCGTTACCTTTATTTGTAATTCTTGTGTGGCTATCATCTACGTACCTGAAAAACGATTTTATTTCTAATGGTGGATTAGAATGAAGCGCAATGTCAATTGCTTTATTTTCAAAAAATTGCAGGAAACCTTCCGCAAGTACTACCATGAGTGGAAGTCCTATTGGGCTTGAGTCTACTAGCTCATGAATTTCTTCATTTCATAAAAAATAACATTAATATAAACACAGTTCTTTTAGTGATTTTATTTCTGAAATGCTTAGTTTTGTTAGTTTATTTAAATTTGGGAAGTGCTTTAACATATCAAGAAGAATTTTTGTAGCCTCTCCCAGAGGAATTGATGGATATAAATTGACAACGTCATAAGATTCCATCGTTTGATATATTCCAAAATTTAGCTGTTTTTACAAAAGTTGACGAATTTTTTAACTTTGTTATGTTTTTATCTAAAATTGGTTGAAATATATTTACTAGATATTGTGATATTCCATAACTTGGTGTCCTGATGGTTAAAACTACTAATTGCATAGGGCGCTTTAATTACACCATACATACATGGCGGTACTGGGTTGCTTGGGTAAAGATTTTCATATTCTTTTTTGGTAAATTGCCCTTTTTTATTCAATTTTGATAGGTAAGTTCTAATTTTAGTAGCAAATGTAATGGTAGGGTCTTCTTTAATTATCTTTGTTTTACCAATCTCTTGACGAATTTTGTCAATGGCTTTGTTGTGTTCTATTCTAACAAAGCCTGCTCCTTTATCAAAAGAGTATATATCAATGTTTTTGTCCTCTTTATCTGTTTTAATGCTTCCCTCTGTTTATAATTTAAATTACTATTTTTTTGTGGTTTAAGCATTTTAAGTTGCCTCAACACGTTTCTGCGTAAGTCTTGTGAACTCTCAATTTTGTTGCAATACTCTAGTTTTAAAGCATTGGATTCTGTTACTGAAATAATTGCATGTCTAAATAGGGTATATTTTGTATAGTTGGAACAAATTTAGGTCCTAGTTCTAAAAGATTTCTGTGGTTTTCAGGTATTTCCGTTTCACATAGGTTTAACACGACATCTTTAAGAAATGAAGGAGTCTCTTAGATAAAATAAAAAAATTATTATTGAGAGAATTCGTATTTATTGATGTTCATATATATATATGAACATCAATAAATACGAATATTGATGTTCATATATATATATATATATATATATATATATATATATATATATATATATATATATATATATATATATATATATATATATATATATATAGCGTCTTTTTAAGTACCGCATCATAATTAAAGTTATTTTATTAACGCGTTAAAAATCATTCAAACATTTTTTTTTCTCACTATAACAAGTTACAAATAAAATCTAAATTCCTATTTAAAAATCATTTTTATTATTTATTTCAAATATAACTAAATTTTTTTCAAAAATTTTTTTTTCATAAAACGTAACATTTTCTTATAATTTTACAGTTGGTTTTTGGTTATTTTATTAACTGTTAATAAATTTTTTCTTATTTATTTTGTGAACTCTTTTTAATAATGTTTTTAAACAATAAAGTTTTTTTTAAATTATTTATCAGTTACCAATAACATATTCGTGATCATAATTTATTTTCATAATTTAAACGAATGTCATTAAAACTTTATGTTATTGAATTAACAATAAGCAAAATATCTTATTAATAAAATATTTACATCACAATAAATCATGCATTTTTTAAACTATTATGACAAAAAATAATTTTCATATTTAAAAGGAATTTATATATTTAATTCCTTAAGATAAAACTTAAAACATTTTATTTTCTTTGTTTGTTTAATAATTTTTTTGTTTTTGTTAAAAACTAGTTAATTTTTAACAAAAACAAAAAAATTATTAAACAAACCGTTTCTTTAACAAAAAATCTATTTAGTTTGCAATTGCGGTTAAATGCTTACGACTTTATTTCTTCTGAATAAACGTCATGTAAAGGATATCAAAAGATAATTTAAATATTCTAAAAGATAAAAGTTTTTGCGTAATGCAAAACTCTAAACGCATAGGCAAATCGCCTTTTCGCAGGCAAAATGCAAGCTGCGAAACGCTTCTTAACAAGGCCTAATATATATGTATATATATAAATGTAAATATATATATATATATATATATATATATATATATATATATATATATATATATATATATATACACACACACACACACGCACATGTTTACCTTTTTTTGTTACTTTACTTCATACAGCTTTTTCAGAAAAAAAAGGAAAAAAAAAACAATAATGGAAAAAAAGACTGTTTCCCTAGCCCAAACCTTTAGTCGATGTAGCGGCACTCCCTTGGATGTTCTATATACTTGTCAGGCCATGTATGTACTAAAGCAGAGGGCTTCAGCACATATATCACGTATAATATGCTGTAATCTACAGACTTGATGGTTTATTTTATGCACGTTTATTTTGTAAGAGTTCCTGTACATGACATCATTGAAGCGTTTTTTTTTTAAGATGTTAAAGTATTTTTTTGTCAAGGACTAGAGCTGCTCACTGTTAAGAAACAAGTGGTTTTAACTTTACATAGCAATTTAACAAATGGATTGTACAATACGTTTTAATTACTTTTTCTTTTATTCTAAATACTAGTAATTGTTGTATTGTTTCTAAAATATCTCAAAGGTTGGTAATCATAATAACTTATTCCTGAGTGTGGTTTTTGTTGAAAATAACAACAAAACAATATTGAAAGCAAGCTATGGACAAGTAGAAAATATAAAAATATGTATTTTATTTTAAAAGCAATTTTTTTCTTATTTTTGTAAAGGTGTATGTCAACAAGTCTCAGTTCACAAGTTTTTGGCTTGTGCCAGTTTGTTATAAGCACAGCATGGCCTATTAAGACTATTATTAACATTCTTAATTTTGCTGATGATATGTGCTAATTTATAATGACAGTTTTGCTTATTTATAATAAGCAAAACTGCCATTATAAATTAGCACAAATAATCAACAAAATTGAATCATGCATCAACCATTTACTTAGGTGGTAATTTTTTTCCCTACAGTAGTGGTGCACCCTAACATACATATATATTTTTTTTAATTTTCGAAAAAAATATCTTGAATTTATTTTGATTGACTAATTTTGGGAACCAACTTTATACTTTATACAAATTTATACTTTTTATATTTGTTTAACTTTAACCTTATACAAATTTATACTTTTTAAACCATGTTGAAACAAATATATTTGTGATTTTTTTTAGAATTGTATAAAGAAAAAGTGAGAAAAATAAATGAAGCGTTAGATTGTGATCCTGTTGATATTTTTACTCTTCGAAAGTTAATGTTTTCATATGGTGGATGTATAAATAATGATTTAAGATGCAAAGTCTGGCCCAAACTACTCAATGTTGATATTTTTAACATTTTGAAGGGGAAAAGTGGTAAGGCTATTTTAACATTTTGAAGGGGAAAAATGATAAAACTATTTTTTTTAAATTTTTAAATATTTTCACTTTATGTCCTGCTATTTTAAGTTTTTTTTATAATGATGAAAAAGTTTTTTTTTGTTGATATTTTTCAGTTTTTTATAGTTTTAACTTCTTTTACTCATCATAAATAAAACTTTCTGGATTAATAATAGAATAATAATAATAGAAAAAATTTTTAGCTTAATAAATCATTTTTTATTTTTAGTTGATGATGAAATTGAAGAGTTTAAAAAAAATGTTTGGTGGAACCAGGTGAACCTTGATGTAAATCGTTCATACAGACGTTTTGCACCTAGTGTGTAATTTTATTATTATAACCTAGTATTTTGAATATATTTTACAAACATATTTGTTTATAGAAACTATTTTACAAACATATTTGTTTATAGAAACTATTTTACAAACATATTTGTTTATAGAAACTGTTTTACAAATATATTTGTTTATAAAAACTATTTTACAAACATATTTGTTTATTGAAACTGTTTTACAAACATATTTGTTTATAGAAACTATTTTACAAACATATTTGTTTATAGAAACTATTCTAGTCATGGATAAAAATTTGAATACAAATAAAAATTAATACAAATTTCTACTTTATTTCAGATATACGTATGTCTCGACGCAAGGTCTTACAACAAAAACTTCTTTTTGTAATTATGAGAGTGCTTTGCAGAAATCCTCATCTACACTATTTTCAGGTTGTTATTTTGTTTTAATGTTTTTATTTATTTTTTTTTGATTTAGTTGACCAATTTAATAGGTTTTATTAAAAGTGGAAAATTAAAAACACAGATTTTTTAAAATAATTTATTTTAAAAATATCGTTGTAATGTTATAAAAATATAACTGTTATAAGTAGAATCTTAGGATGTAGAAACCAGAAACAGAAAAAAGAATCATAAGATGTTAAACTAAAAACAGAAAAAAATAATCATAAAAAATAACATGTTAAAGTGGAAACAAAAAAAAGAATCTCAGCATGTTAAACTAAAAATAGAAAATATTTGTAAGAATTACAAGCATTGCTCTAAAATATTTTTAATAAATAGTTTATATATTGCTTATTTTCTTGTTCTTTTTCAATATTTTTCTTCAGAAATATAAAATTAATTCTACAACCAAATTAATAAGTTATTTTAAAAACTCAAAACTTAAAATAAAAAAATTAATAATGTAAACATAAAAATACGAGAAAAAAGATAACTGGTGTCTCAAAAAAAATGTCACACTTGATTTTCTTTTTTTATTTTCCAAATATTTGTGATATCAGTTTAATTTTCTTTAAGAGATTTTATTTCCTCTACAGAGCTATTTTGTATTTTTTTGAATAATTATTTTGTTTTATATATGATATAGTTGTTGACTCTAAAAAATTAATAAATGTTCCAAAATGGTGGCAAAGCATCAAGATTTTCAATTTTCAATGGTTTAATTGCTTCAGTTACATCATTCAGACTTTGTACAGTCCAAATATGTTGCAAAACAATCAAGGATAGAGGTACTATTAATGCTCCAACAAGGTCACACAGCCACGTTGAGCTGTTAATGTCCAAAGAGAATTTGGGATTACCCAATTCGATGCTGAATCAAGGAGCTTGTAGATCTCTAGTTGGTGGTCTGGACTTCGCATCTGCAAGTGCTTGCCTCTCAGAGAAGGCTGCTTGTGTACTGAGCAGAGCTAGCAGTACTATTTTAACTGCCAGATATTAAAGATAGTGATTTAGTGTTGGAATTGCAGATTTTGCAATATGCTTGTCAACAGACTTGTAAGCAAGTTGGTATTAATACAGCTAGAGATCGTTCTATGGTGAATCTGCAGTTTGTTAGTATTTTTGTTTGCCACCAAACAGTATACACATCTTTGTTATGGTGATGACAGGTATTTGTGCTTGGTGGAAGCTATCCAATTTGTGGCTCGCAAAGTCCAATCTTTAGAGTATGGATAAACTTGGTATCCAACAGGTTTTGTGCAGTGCACCAGGTTATTGGAATGTCACATCACTCTTTATTGATAGATTAGTGAAAGCACTGTGAATTCCTAGTAATTATTTTATAGAAAATCAACCTATTTAACAGTAAGATTTACTTAACCTTGTTTTATAACAGTAAGCAGCTCTTCTAATTGTTGGGTGTGATCAATTGTTCAGAATAGAAGTATGATATGTAAGATAGATAGGAATTGTGTGGCATCAGATCCCATTTATTTTTCAACCATAAACAAGATTGCATCTTACTGCGACAATATGGCCCCAACCCACCAGTATACTGCATGCTGCAGTTTATCTTGTATAGAAATGAAAACTGCTGTTGATGACCC
Source organism: Hydra vulgaris (assembly GCF_038396675.1). NCBI lineage: Eukaryota > Metazoa > Cnidaria > Hydrozoa > Anthoathecata > Hydridae > Hydra > Hydra vulgaris. The sequence goes on along the minus strand of NC_088934.1, from coordinate 25,903,010 downwards.
ATATTAGAGTTGGCAGTGTCAAATGTTATGTTAACAATTTGATTATCACTAATTCATTAACTTTATAGTCAATTTGGTATTTTCAGATTTTGGCCACATAATTTATCTAATTATTGTTTATAAATCATACTTTAAAATAACTTGGTACCACCAAGAGCTTCAATTGCATTGCATAACCAACAACTATGCATCAAGTCACACGTTCTTGAGTGACTTTAGTGATTTGAGTGAAGAGTAGGTATATATAGCCTGTAGAGTAGTTTTCCTGCTTTCCCTAATAAACGATACATAGTTTTGATGGTTCCCAGTTGTTCTGGATATTTGTAGCTATTTCACTTACAATCCTACATCATGAGCAATTAGTAATAGCATATGAAGAAGCAAAGTTAAATAGATCACCAGATTCAACTGTAACTTTTTGTTGTGAATGCAATCTGCTGCATTGGTGTCTTTTTCAGTCTGGTTGCCAATGCCACTAAAGTTGGTTGGCTTAACACATCTGGAATTGATCCAGTTGAATTTTTCTACTACAACTGATTTATTTGTTTGAATGATCTGAAATCTGATCTCACTCCTGCATCTTTTTACTGTTTTTGTCCCTGCATGCTCTAAAAACTTTTATTCTTCTAGTTTTTTTCCCCGCACTTTAACCCATTGAAACTCTCTCCTATCTTCATGTTTTCCTGGCTCAACAACCTAGAACAACATACAACCTAGAACTTTTTAATTCTTCTGCCAAACGGTTTCCTTGCTCTTTAACTCTATTCTTTGTTTTCTAGTAACTCCTAACTTATTAGTGGTTACTTGCAGCCTTGTTGGGAGTGAGTTAGAATTTAAAAAATTTGTTTGGCTTTATCATCTGCATTAGTGGCTTCTTCTTCATCAACCAAATCAGACATTATCTAAAGTAGAATTAGAATTGCTTTTAACATCGTTTGTCTAAATTTCAGATGATACTGTTGCTTTTGAAGCCTCAATGTCAACATTTGAACATTTTATACGCTCCAGGCTGCAGTCTCTCAAGCATGGCATCTGGAAATTTTCTATACCAAAGCTAAACAATTTCTTGTTATATAAATTAGATTCTTGTTGTTCTCCCTTTGACAGTCTGCAAAAAAATATAGACATTAAGAAAAATGATTGTGGCCAAAGCCAACTGTAGAATATATATTAATTATTTAATAAAATTTGCTTTGATGAAGTTGCACCGAAAGTAATGGTTTATACAATAAAAAGTTTTTTAAGGTTACCTCATATTTATTTATAAGTGGAAAACTAAAATGTAGATTAACTTTTATTATTCAGCATTACACATTTTTAAGGATTATAAATTAATTTTTTATAATTTTATAATTTAGGGTTATCACGATATTGCAGTAACACTGTTACGAGTATTAGGTGAAGAACTGGCTTCTGAATTATTAAATGTTCTTTCAAATACTTACTTGCGGTAATTTTATATTCCTTGTACTTTTGATAAGCCAGTTCAAATACAGACCTATTCATTAACATCAGGGGTTGTTCTTATATTAGTTCATGCAATTTTTAACCATTTTTGACCTCCTCCCCCCTTTTCACAACACCGTAACTCTTTAGTAACAAGTCCAGTATGAATCGTCACAAAACCACTAACTCCTCACAAAGAATTTAATTTATTTGAATAATTTTGCTTATATATCTTATTTATATAAAGTTTCGACTGAATATGTAGGGAGTACATATATATATTTATTTATATATGTGTTTTTTTATTATTTAATGATGTATTTATTTCTAATAACAAATAAATAGCCATTTATAACAACTTATTATTATATTATATATATATATATATATATATTTATATATATATATATATATATATATATATATATATATATATATATATTTATATATATATATACAGGCCTCGGCAGGAGTAAATGAGCACAAGAGCGGAGAAAAGTTCTCCTAAAACGAACATTACAAGCTATGCGAGCTGCTCCTCTAAACTGCTTTTTACGAGAGTTGTCTATTTATATGAAAATTGCTTATTAAATACAAAATTTGGTTTTATACTTGTTACAAGCAATGTTTGCAACATTATTGTCGCAATAATATAAACATAACTAGCATCATTTATTGTGTCGTTCTTTAGATGTAAAAATTTTTTTTTGCAAAAACCGTGCGTGGTTATTATCCGATTAAATAAACTTTTTTGACTTTGCGTTTTTTATTTTAGTTGCAATACTTTTGAGAAAGAAAAAAGTGCTTTTGCAAGAGCTGTAAATTGCTTCTGTAAAACGTTTTAGGGGAGTGTAGGCAGAGGCGTGGTGGCCCCAGAGGCTAAGCGGGATTCCCGCATGGGCTTTTCACTTTTTCATCTAAATATGGGCCTTTTGGCAAACTTTAATTTTTTCTACATTTTAAAGAAATTCCAGAATCATTTAAAATATTTATGTTTGCACAAATTAAATTTTATTTATCACTTGATTTCAAACTTGATTTCAACTTTGAGTGCAATTATATTAGTATTTTGCATAATAATAATATTGCTCTGAAAACAAAATAGATGTTTTAAAACGTATTATAATATTTTTTTCAGGGTTGTAACGTAAACGTATAATAAGTTTTTAACGGTCGTAATGTTGACAAAATAAATTTAAGAAAGTCCGCACACCCAACAATAATAATAGCTATTATTATTGTTGGACTTAAATTAACTTAATTTAAAATTTAACCCCAAAACATTTTTCTTAAATGAATTAAATCACAATACAATTACTATATAGTAATTGTATTGCGTTTTAATTCATTAAATAAGAATATTTTGGTGTTAAATTTTGAATTAAGTTTTATATAAATAAGGATCGAACTCATGTTTTGCATTTTTGTAACCTTTCGAAACAGATATAAACTTCTTTAATAATAAATAAAGTTTTTTATTTTTATACAGTTTATATTATTGTATGTAAATAAAGAAATCACTCCGTAATATCCTGTCCTCAGACAGATTTAAAAAAGGATGATGAACTGCTAAATGAAACTACATTATAAAAACTTTTATGCTTAAACTATGTCAATAACGGCACCATTTTTAGAGCGGCATTTTAGCTGTTGCGAGTTTATCCTAAAATGTTAAAAAAAGTTAAAACACCGAATTAAACAAAAGCATGAACTAAAAAGAAATTTCTCATAAAATAAAAAGAATTTCTTAATTTTCAATATTTTCAATATTTATTTTAGAAAAAAAATTATACATAATTTAAAAAAATTTATATTATTGTACAATAAAATAAATATCATTATATAGTAATAAAAAAATTAAAATCTTTGATTTTTAATTTTGTGTTAGGTTATGTTCTTCGAACAATAAAATACTAATCGTATTTGCTTGCGGTAAAGTTGTGTTTTAAGAAAATCAAAACAAAAACGTGGTCGCTGCATCGTGTTGTTACCATTTTTTATTTTGAAGTATTACAAACAATACTATTATTTACAAATAGTATTATCTCAACTTGTTGGTTTGTATTAATGATTTATTAGAATAAGGTCAGCAGTTGTTATATATATATATATATTATATATATATATATATATATATATATATATATATATATATATATATAAATATATAAATATATAAATATATATATATATATAAATATATATATATATATATATATATATATATATATATATATATATATATATATATATATATATATATATACACACATGTATATATATATATATTTTTCTTTTTGTATGGGCCTTTACATAAAGCATATATGGTAAAATCCCGCATATATAGCATAATAAAAATCTCGCATGGGCTTTTTAGAACCACCACGCCCCTGAATTTTGCAATGTGAACCTAAATGTCAGTAAAAAATGTCATGTTGAATCTCAAAAGAACCAAAATTGTATAAAAATTATAAAAGTAATTATCATTTTGCAAAAAAATTATTGATTTTAAGAAAATAAGGTTTTTTTTTACTAAAAAAAGAAAAAAGTGCATTTTAATAAGATTTTCTGTTTTTTTTAAATGATTTATTTTGAAAATTTTAGACCCAACCAACATACTACTAGAATTTTTTTTTTTTTTCTGCATTTATGGTCATTCAATATGAAATTATCCACACAATAAAATTTGTCACCTATATGCATCGGAATTTTTTTATTTTTACATCATTTGCAGTTTATATTAAATAAATGATAACTGCAAAAAGTTTAGCTTATGAAATTATTAAGCATTTTTATGAAAATCTCAAGAGACAGCAATTCAATTTTAATATATAATATCTTCATAATGTATTGGAGGGTTTCCCTAAAATTTAGAACTCAAATAGATTTTTGTTCAAGGAATTCAAAATAATACTAGTATATATAAGATAGAGTCAAGAAATGTCTAGTTTATACAATTTTGTTCAATATTATTGAAATTATTTTTGGAGCTAAAATGGAGACCCAAAAATTTTTGGAGCTAAAATGGAGACCCAAAAATTTTTGGAGCTAAAATGGACACCCAAAATCCCTGGAAAATTGTTGCTTTTATATTGTTACTTTATCTTCTACTGAAAAAATCAGGTTCATGCTTCATGTTCATGCATTGTCTCTCATTCAATCAAAGTAAGCACTCAAAAATAACATCTTTTCAGAATTTTATAAAATTTCAGTTTTGTTGTTATAACTTTGATCTTTTCAAAAATCTGTTAACTGAAATACTTTTAAATTAAAAAGAGACATATGAATGTTATTTTTATAATTTTATTTTTTCAAGTTTTTAAGTTCATTAATGTTCTTATACTAGCAGATACAGTTCTATACTAGCAGATAGGGTTCTATACTAGGATCTTTTCTTACTATACATACATGATGTACTATAAAATTTGCTTTATTTGCAGATGATTCCAGTTATTTTTATTCTCATAAAAATATTTAAACATTCTTTAAAGTAGTAAATGAAAAATTTAATAAAGTAAATGAATGTTTCATATGCAACAATTTTTTTGAATGTTAAGAAAAAACAATATTTTCCCTATTTGAAAAATCAAACAAAACAAAACAATTACCTCTTTTTCTAAATAGTAATAGAAAAAAAATAGTAATTCCGAGTTTTATTGAATTTAAAAAGTTTTCAATAAAAGTATCGGTTCAGTTTTTTGCTTTACTTAAAAACCTTAATTTTTTGTAATGACTTTAAACCAACAATATTTGTATCACAAATATGACAAGTGCATAATTTCTACTAAAATTTCTACTGCTAAAAGTGTAGTATTCCTCTATTCACCCTGCTTGGGTGTATAGAGGAATACTACACTGTGGCCCAGTGTAGTATTCCTCTATACACCCAAGTTTTGTATTATATTATGTGGACCATAATCTATTTTTAGGTCGAATTTCTGCTTTCATAATTGATTTAAAATGTCTTTGTGTTTATCTTTAAACTCTTAATTTTCTTTCATTAATCTTCATAATGTGTTTCATATGGACTGGGTTATTTAACTATTGTTACAATTATGTATTTCATATTATTATAGTTAGTACCACAGTAAAATTTGCCTGGCTCAAATTATTTGATTTTTATATCTATAAAACTATAGGTTCAATTTTATTGGGTAGTTCTCTAATAATACAAAAACTTCTATTTACCAAACTTGTTATGACTTAGTAGATCAATGTAAACTAGTATGTCTAGTTTACATCTGAGAATCTTTTCAACAAGTTTGAGATAATGTATGCTGAAAGCTTTATTTTTGGGAAAATATCAGAATTTTATTCAATATGGAAGATAATAGTAATGAAAATACATTTGTAAAAGAAATTTGACTAAAGTAAATTTTAATGGCCATACAGTAAAAATTTTATTAAATTATAAACAAATATTTTTTAGGATATTAGTTTTGATAAAAGCATATTATTCTTATATTTGTCATATTTTTTATACTTTGCTGTAAAAAGAAAAAGATGTCTTCCTTTTCAAAATGTTTGTGCAATGAGTAGGTCTGTAGTAATTATTTTTATGTCTGAAAGATGTATCAGAACGCATTACAATGTTTTTTAGACATCTAAAACACATCATGTGCTCACTGGGTAGTATTAGGGTGGGTCTTTAAAAAAAAAAATTGGGATTTTCCAGATTTAAACTTGGGTTTCAATAAGCTCTGGTAAAAATTTCAGAATTTTTGGTTGGGTTTTAGGTGACCCACATGAGGTCTTTAGATTTAGCTGACCCACATGAGGTCTTTAGTTTTAGCTGACCCACATGAGGTCTTTAGTTTTAGCTGACCCACATGAGGTCTTTAGTTTTGAAAGATTCTTATCACAATCATAATTATATAATTGATCGCCTAAAATATTTTTCTGCCTTTTTTTTCACAAGTGTTTCACCTTACACTTCAATTTCAGTGTCAGATCCCATGCTTTCTTCATTGCTAAAATTACAGCTTATTGGGAATGATTCTTTGTTCTTTTTCTCTCTTTTAATCTATTTCAATCCCCATTTTTTGCTCTGATTTTCTTTTTAGTTTAAAGCAATATAAACTCCACTTATTTTACCTTGTCTATCCCACTGTCGTTGTGCAACTAGAAAATCTTTATCATTGTAGATTTGTATCATGCTCAAAGCATCCTCGAGTGCAATGTCAAACATGAGATTAATTTTCTGACTCCAATTGTTTTGTTTCTGAAGATCTTGATTTGCTTCTCAATAAATTATAGTGCTCAGTATAAAATCCTTCAATTTTGTTAATAATGTGGGATTTGTAGATGTGAGGGGTACATGCCTTTTCTAATACATTTTCAATTTCCATAGCTGTCCGATTAGTCAAATGTGCATTTTCTGTCTTTTGTTACCTTTTAGACCTATAAAAAACAGTTATAAACTAATTTTATTGTAACTACATATAAAAAAACAGAAACTTTTATACTGAGAAATTTTATCCTGAGCAACAAATTTGAAATGATGAAAAAAGTTACTTCGAAACAAGATAACATAAGAAAGCGAGTGTACGAATTTATTGAAATTAACCCAGAACTTTCAAAAAACGCAATTGTAAAACATTTTATGATGGAAAGTATTCCAAGATCTACGCTCTACAATGTTCTAAAACGAAAAGACAACAACATATTACCCGAACGACCAGTTGGAAGTGGTAGGAAAGCAGTTAAGATGACAAAAAAGAAGATCAAACAATTGGAAAAAAAAATCGACTATCAACATGGAATCAGTCAACGTTCTCTTGCTAAAAAATTCAATGTCAATCAATCATATATATGCAAAACGATAAAGCAGAGGACAGTCATTCATTATCATAAAAAAATTAAGGCTCCAAAAAGAACTCCTGAACAACAATCTCTTGTTCGTCCAAAGTGCTCTAAATAGGTTGAAATTTTTCGAAAAAAACAGGTGATCATTGACAATGAATCACATTTTGGATTAAGTAATTGTAATATTTCAGGAAACAGTAGATTTTATTCATCAGATGTTACTACGACACCAAATGATGTTAAATTAAAAAGAAAATCAAAGTTTGAACAAAAATTATTGGTTTGGGTTGCAATTCCTCCAAAGGGATTGTCAAAGCATTATATTGCACTTTCCGGTCAAATTGTCAATGAAAATGTGTACATAGACAAGTGTTTGAGATCATGTTTGCTCCCATTTATAGAGACTGTTCATAAAGATGATGAAATAGTTTTTTGGCCTGACCTTGCATGATCTCACTACTCAAAAAAAGTTCAAGAATTTTTGAGGTCCAAAAATGTCCAATATGTGCCCAGAAGTCAAAACATTGCAAACGTACCAGAATTGCGACCTACTGAAGATTTTTGGAATGAAATCAAGAGAGCAGTATATGCTTATTGTTGGGAATCTAAAAATTTGATCCAACTGAGGAATCATATCAACTACTGCTTCAAACATGTCGACATTGAGTGCGTACATCGACTTGGTAAGGAGAGTTTTACAAGAGTTGATACAGTTTGCAGACAAGGAATGGAAAATTTGTAATTTTTTGTAATATTATTCTATGAACATTGCTATTTTTGAAACATTGTTCAAAACTTAAAAAATAAGTCATCTTTCTAAAAATATTTTAGAATTTAATTTGTCCAGATTTTTTGGAATCGCATGTTATTTTGTCATTACTTTTATATAAATAATTACTAAATTATTGAGATAAAATTGATAAAAATAGTTAAAAAAAATTTTTTTGTTGATTCATGTGTGATTGTGATAAGTTTCATAGTCCTGATTTGAAACTGAAGGTCTCATGCCAAAAGGAGGTTTACATAAAGGACATTCCGGATCGTTTATTTTTAAGACCCACCCTAGGGTAGTAGTTAAGTCTAATGTTCATGTTTATATTGTTATTTTTAATATATGTTTAAGAGATTTTATGGATAAGGACATGAAAAGAACAAATAACCTTCTGTCTTTCTTCTATCCAATTCTTTCAAAAGTTGACAAAGAACTTGAAGAATTTTTAACCAGGTTATATTTTTTATCTCTGTTTAAAAATATTTTTTGGTATTATTAGATTTGAGAAGTTAAATATAAGTAATTATAACCATTGTAATCACAACAACTATAAGAAACTAAGAACTAATCTTGCAAATTTTCTCTTGTTAACTTTTTACATATCTAATAAAAATTTCTCTTAACTTTAAAAAATTTTTAAGAATCTAAAAAATACATTAGACTACAGTAAAAATCAAGTATCAATGCAGTTGCACTAAATCAAAATCTTGTTTTTTTTTTATGTAGTAGTAGTATGTAGTTTGTAGTATGTAGTAGTAGTATGTAGTATGTAGTAGTATGAAGTATGTAGTAGTATGTAGTACTAGTAATAGTAGTAGTAGTAGTAGTAGTAGTAGTAGTAGTAGTAGTAGTAGTAGTAGTAGTAGTAATAGTAGTATAAAGTATGTAGTAGTAGTATGTAGTACTAGTAGTATTAGTAGTAGTAGTAGTAGTAGTTGTAGTAGTTGTAGTAGTTGTAGTAGTAGTAGTAGTAGTAGTAGTAGTAGTAGTATGAAGTATGTATTATGTAGTAGTATGTAGCAGTATGAAGTATGTAGTAGTAGTATGTAATACTAGTAGTAGTAGTAGTAGTAGTAGTACTAGTAGTAGTAGTAGTAGTAGTAGTAGTAGTAGTAGTAGTAGTAGTAGTAGTAGTAGTAGTAGTAGTAGTAGTAGTAGTAGTAGTAGTAGTAGTAGTTGTTGTTGTTGTAATAGTGGTTGTAGGCCTATAAATTATTAAATCTATTAGTTATTATGATAACATTAATTCTAGTTATCATAAGATTAATAACTATAGGTCAATATATTGTAGGTCTAATTACTATAGGTTGATTAACTATAGGTCTAGTTATTAGTTAATTGACCTATAGTAATTAGACCTATAATAGTTATTAGACCTATAGCTATTAGACTTATAGTTATTAATCTTATAGATACTAGAATAATAATCATTAAATCTATAAGTTTAATAGCTAAAGTTTAATGATCTAATGACTATAGTCAATTATCAATTAACTATATCAATTAACCAATCAACTATATCAATTAACTATAGGTCTTCAGGTTAATAATCTTATAGTTATAAACCAATAATTATTAGACCTACAGTTATTTCTATTACAAGTTATATGTTTTTAAAATTTCAAGCACATTTTGATATTATAAGTTCAATTAAATATATTTTTAACCGTGTAATTTCAAACATGATTAATTTTGAACTTGAAGTAAAAATTTTTTTTTCAAATTTTAACATATCTATCATTTTATTTTCTAAATATCAATTTTAAATATTTATCAGGTCAGAAGTAGGTACCATATTTGCATTGAGTTGGTTGATTACATGGTTTGGGCATGATGTGAACAAGATTGAGGTGATAGTGCGTATATGTGATATTTTTCTTGCTGGCCATCCTATACTCCCTATCTACTTTGCTGTAACAGTAAGTTTTATTATTTAGTATATCTACTTTGCTGTAACAGTAAATTTTATTATTTAACATAATATATCTAATTTGCTGCAACAGTAAGTTTTATTTAATGTAATTTTAACACTCTAATTATATTCAATGATTATTAATAGAACTCAAAATATAAAGTGGGTATTTTAAAGTTTCATAATTGATCATGGTTAAATAAAAATGGGTTTTTAAAATGTAATAATTATTCATGGAATAAAAGTTTTAGAAACTATTCCTTTTCAATAGCTCTCTTTTATCCATTTTAAAATGTAAAGAATATGTATTTACCCATATGTCCTACTTTGTGAATTTTATGTTTTTTTAAGAAAGCTGTTGTTAAATCATGGTCTAATGTTGACAATGAAAGTCAAGTATTCTAGTAGATTCAATGCTAAAATGCTTGCTAGTAGAATGCTAAGTAGTAGATTCAAATGCTAAAATGCTTGCTAGTAGAATGCTAAGTAGTAGATTCAATGCTAAAATGCTTGCTAGTAGAATGCTAAGTAGTAGATTCAATGCTAAAATGCTTGCTAGTAGAATGCTAAGTAGTAGATTCAATGCTAAAATGCTAGATGTAGTTAAAGCAAAATAAGAACCAACAAAATATTAAACTATATGAATAAAGTTTTTGTTTGTCTGTTATCTTATATAACTATTATTTTTTTCTTAGGTTTAATCTTTTTTTAGATTAAATCTAAGAAATGAAACTGTAGTTTCAATCTCATCTAAATTTATGCAGAGTTTTGAGACACACAGGTATTGATAAATTATGCATAATTCATCATTAAAAAAAAAAAACATTGATGTATAATAGAGTTTAAATTTATCATATTTTTGATAAATTTAAAGTGATGCAAGCAGGGGACAAAAAGGATCAAATTATGAATATTATGAATATCAGTGATATTTCACTTATAATCGTAATATCATTTTATAATCAGTGATAGGTAGGATTCATCCATAAAGTACGTATGCTCGGATAGGGGAAAGGGGTCTGCGAAAGCTGTATATGAGATAGGGGGCAGGAAGTTAATTGTTAAAGTAAGGAGACACTAAATTAAAAAAAGTATTATAAAATGTTGGGTTGGTAGAATCAAAGCATAGGGACTTTTAGGAAGGTGGGGGTATTCAAAATTGCATTCAGCAAAATGCTCGGGGGGGGGGGGGGTCAAAATAAAAGCATATACACTTTATGGACAACTCCTTAGCTTGGTGAACAAAAAAAATTATTTTTATGTTCATAATAAAAGCTGTTTATGTCATATTAGACAAACTTTGTGTTGTATTAACCTTTTAACAGCCCCGTGTTTTTTTTTAAATACTGTTACTATTAATCCAGCTTTTTTTTTTGAAGCGGCCTCTAAATGTCCCCTGTTTTTAAAATCATGGTGTTTTTTTTAACAATAGAATAAAAAAAGTTTTTTACTATTTTTAACATTATCAAACACTACAAAATGTTATTATTCAAGTTTAAGAATATATAAATCATACTACATAAACACAAAATTTTGAAATTGTATTCGCTAATATTCACTTTTTGTATGATAATTGGAAAAGCATAGAGCTGTTACAAAGTCCTGCATCACATTTTACAGATTCATATCTTGAATCTTTTCGAATTTTGTGTTTGTAACATACTGCACACCTTCTTTGAGCATTAATCTTTTATTATCATTTTCAATAACCATTCATCAAATATATCTTTTCATTATTGATTCATCAAATGTATAATTTTCTATCTTTTCTTGAGTAAATATTTAGTTTTTGATAATTATTTTTGCACTGAAAGAACTTCCTTATTTATCATATTTAAAATTACGTGTAAACACGTGTAAAAGTGAGTTATTGAAACAAAAGTTTTGTAATTTTGTAGTAAGAAAATTTTGTGACAAGTAGACGTATGATTACTGATAAACAAGAATGAAAAATGAGGAGATGCATAAAACTGTAATATTGCAGCATGGACATTTGGGAACCACTTTAAGTTTGCATAATAATACAGCATGGACTGTTAACGGGTTAACCTGACTTGATATAAAGTGTATTGACGTGACTTAATATAAAGTGTATTGGTGTGACTTATTGTTATATTAAAAGTACCTAATATAAAGTAAATAATAAAAACTGTTTATGTGTATTAGACAAATTTTGTTATATTAAGAGTATAGAGTACTCTTAATATAAAGTGTATTGACATGACTTAATTTAAAATGTATTGATGTGACATGATTGATATGCACATTGTGACATTTCAAAGGATCATAGTAATCATAGTAACCATTTAAGATGCTACTTGCAGTTTTCTTCTTGTTTCTGAAGTCTCATTTTGCAGTCACACTAAATGATTATAAATTGCCTTTAGCATGTGTCAGTTTCTTTTTTTAGTGTTTTAAAAGGGTTGAACAATTTTCTTTGCTAATTAGAATAGCAGCGCAAAATTCAACTATAAATAGGCAAAGACTTAAGGGATAAACAGATACTGTCTTTTGACCAGCTTCCCACCCCTTCTTCATCTATTAGGCTGGCATAGATGTATTTATAATACATTGATTCCTGTTTAAGATGTTGAATACTGGATCTTCTTGACTCAATGCATGGGTTTTGCTTGTGCCTCTGTTTTTATGACTAGACAACTCCTTCTATTATATTATATGAGGGTAAAGCTCTAAAAGTCAGTTTTATGGTTCTGAGATTGGGTTCTGAGATTGGCTGGTAGTCATGTTTCCCGAACTTTGTAGTAGCTCTCAGAGAGGCTGATTCCATCAATAGCTGTAAAGTATCAGAATACTAATGGTGCCATGTTGCACATGGATGGTGCCCCTGTTTGTACTTTTTGTTCTCAACACTGCACTCTTTTTGATGTTATTTCTGATCAAATTGACCAAGCCTTTTTTCTGTATCCATCAACCATTATCATTGATAATGGTGACTTGAATGCTTATCACACTAAATAACTTGGCTCTAGTGTCAGTGACTCTGCAGGTGTTAAGGCCACAATTACCTGCTGACAAATGTGCTTCTTACATATCTTTGTGGATTCATGCTGGCATGGAATCTTTTATTCCCTCTCGACAATTCCAGGTTAAGCCATGGTTTTCCTCACTTTGTGCTGCTGCAATTTCCAATCGAAACCATATCTATCAGCAAAACAATTCTCCAGAAAACAGACGTCTGTTGACTATTGCTAGAAACCATTACCATTGGAGAATCTTTAACAGCATCAATAATAAGAGCAAATCTGTTATTCCACCTCTCTTGTATGGTTCAGACTTTGTCACCTCACCTAAAGACAAAGCTGAATTGTTTGCCAACAACTTTTCATCAATATCTTCTCTTGATTCCACTAGTTGCGTTCTACCTGATATAGCTGTCAAACAGGTTGATGCATTGCTTGGCATTCTTATCCCTCCAGCTTCTGTATCTAAAGTAATTTCCTGCTTAGACTCATCTACAGCTTGTGGTCCAGTCAACATACCTGTTGTAGTCTTGCAGAAGTGTTCTCTGGAGTTGTCATCCATACTTTCAAAACTATTTAACAAGTGCTTATTGGAGTCCTGTTTTCCGGCATGCTGGAAAGCGGCATCTGTTATCCCTATTTTCAAAAATTCCGGAAAGCGATCTGATTCGTCTAACTACCATCCCATTAGTCTTCTTCCTATCATAAGTAAGGTTTTTGAATCTTTAATTAACAAACACTTAATCTCTCATCTTGAATTGATTAACTTACTTTCTGATCATCAATATGGATTTCAATCTTCTCGTTCTACAGCTGATTTGCTAAAAGTAATAACTGATTGGTTTTATCGTGCATTAGATAGAGGTGGAGAGGTTAGGGCTATCACATTTCTAAAGCTTTTGATAAAGTTTGGCACGATGATCTTCTTCATAAGTTCTCTTCTTATGGTGTATCTGGTAACATCTTTAAGATTATTGAGTCCTTATTTTCCGATCGTATGTAAAAGTTGTTGTCGATGGACAGCACTCTTCTTCATATCCTGTAATCTCAGGGGTTCCTCAAAGTGCAATCTTTGGCCCTATACTCTTTTTAGTGTACATTATCGATCTTCCAAATATTCTCACACCTAAGGTGGCATTGTTCGCTGATGATACTACCATTTATTCTTGTTGTGATAAGAAACCAACACTCTCTAATTGCTTGAAGGGGGCATTTAAGTTTAAAAAGGATCTCACTTCTGCTACAGCATGGGGCTCACAGTGGCTGGTGAACTTTAATTCAGAAAAAACTCAATTTTTTTCAGGTTATTGCAATAATTTAGATCTTCCTATATTTATGAACGGTAATGTAGTTGATGAGTCATCTACCCTTCATCTTCTAGGATTAACTCTTCCGATCTTTCTTGGAAACCGTGTATCAAATCCATTGCAAAACTAGCTTCTGCCTAGGTTACATCTTTTTATCTTGCTCGACAGTTTCTTACTACGAATTCTATTCTTTATCTCTTTTATTCTCAAATCTGTCCTTGTATGTAGTACTGTTACCATATCTGGGGCGGATCTTCTAATGATGCTCTTTCTCTTAGACAAGGTGCCAAAAAATGTTTGTAAACATATTTGGACGTGCTTTTGCAGCCAACCTCCAACCATTATCACACCATCGTAATGTTGCTTCTCTTTCTCTTTTCTACAAATACTATAATGGGTACTGCTCTAAAGAGCTAGTGTTTCTTGTGTCATCTACTAAAATTCATTCTTGTGTTACTTGTCACTCAATTAAGTCTCATCTTTTTTCTGTGCTGTTCTTAAGTGCTCCAAAAACTCTTATTCGTCTAGTTTTTTTCCTTGAACATCAGTTCTTTGGAATTCGCTTCCTTCATCTTGCTTTCTTGATTTATATAATTTGCAATCTTTCAAGTTGTCAATTGTTATCTTGCTCTACACCTTCGGTATCACATCATCATGCTGATGAGCCCCAAAGAGTGTCCGTGAGTACTGACTTGATTAGACAATTATACTCCAAATTATTATATACATCAATTTTCTGTACTAGTAGTTACTAGTCGTTATGTGAATACTCCTACCAACCATGAATACCATGGTTGGTACTTTTTCTTATATTTTGAGGTTTTTTACAACTCTATGTAGAATTGTAGCTCCACAAGTATCATAGATCTGCCATAAAAGTGAGCTTTTATGTGTTTACATGCCATCAGTATCACATTATCACGCTGATAATATGATACTGAATATTTTTTCAATTAACATAAGCTAACTGAATAATTTCAGTTAGCTATTATTATTACTTTGCCATAATTAAAATTAGTAATGACAAAGTTTATTTTTTTGCAATTAATTATTGATTAAACTTTTGGCAAATATATTCGTGTTATAGAGATAAATATTTTGGCAAATATATTTGTGTTATAGAGATAAATATTTATCCATCGTATTGTATGTATATATATATAAATATATATATATGTATATATATATATATATATATATATATATATATATATATATATATATATATATATATATATATATATATATATATATATATATATATATATATGAATCGTGTTGTAGAGGAAAATGATTATATGATATTTTTTATATCATAAAAAATATCATATAATCATTTTCCTGACTTTTATTTTTAATAAAAAGTTATAAGTTAAAATTAAACCGATGAACTCTCGGGCAACAAGCAAGTCGCGCTTGCAGTAACCAAAAGTATAAAGCAACGAGTTTTCATTAACCAAAAAAATTTTTTAATTCAGTGTTATTTTAGTATATAAACTAGAAGTGTAACAGGAGTAATTTTCACCCCACCCTTAAAAAAAAAATGTATATATATTTTATATATATATATATATATTTTAAAATATATATATATATATATATATATATATATATATATATATATATATATATATATATATATATATATATATATATATATATATATATATATATACCGTAGAATCGCCTAAGTTCGGTTACCACGTAACTTCGGTCGTTTAACAAAAAATATAAAAAGGCATGCAAAACTCAAGTTTTACAAACTTTTTTTTCTAATATTTGTAATTACTTCGTAAATATGAATCTATAATACATATATATATATATATATAAATTACTTAATTTTATATATATATATATATATATATATGTATTATAGATTCATTTTTACTTCGTAAATATGAATCTATAATACATATATATATATATATATATATATATATATATATATATATATATATATATATATATATATATAAAAGCACTTTTAAATAGTTTCATATATTAATATAGCAAAAATTAGTTAATTAATAACCTAAATTTTTTTTTCAAGTCACATCGATCAATAATACTTAAACATGACTAATATTTTATTATAGGTTGTTGTATCCCATCGATCAATGATACTTAAACGTGACTGTGAAATGGCTATGGTTCATCAGTGTTTAAGCAAGTTGCCTTTTTCAATGAGTGTCGACGATGTTGAAAAGTTTATCTCAGATTCATTAGCGTTTTTTAAGAGACACCCTCCAGATTCTTTGTCAAAAGATATTATTTACTACATGAAACAAAGGTAAACTTGTATAAATGTGTTAACGCATATGTTTTAGTCTTTTATATTTTCTAAACATACTATTTCATATATTTAATTTTGTTTCATATAATAACGGCATCTTTTTGACTTTTTTTTAAGTGACTCTATTGCTCATCATTCAGACTTGCTTGAGCGTTCTCAGGCTCAACGTCCGGATAGAGTCCTGCGTAAAAGAAAAAGAATGGGCAAAATTTTATGTGAAAGTTCTTTACCTCCTATATTGTCTGTTGCTACTACAGAGGAGTTAAATGCGAATCAATCAAATTTGTTAGTTAAGGCTGCTGTTTGGACTATGACAATATCAATGGGAGTTATGACATTTTTAGTATTGAATACCGGAAAGTGGATTTGACAAAAGTATAATGAAAACTAAAGTTTCAATTTCTTTTCTTACAAAAATTTATAAATTTTATTGTTTTCACTTTTATGCTATAATAGTGGCAGGGGAGGAGAAAGGGGGCGGGGTTGCCATATTTTCTGTAGCAAAAAGCCATTCAAGTACGTTTCGTAAACACAACTAAAAAAAACCTTTTTTACCAATAGTGTGTAAAGTGATGCTAATAAAATATTATTAAAATAATATTATTAAAAACACAAAAAAAGGAAAGAAGAGTCGAAGTTTGCGTCTATTATTCATAAACGTGCGGCCGTGGCGCAGTGGTTAGAACGCTTGCTTTATAAGGAGGAGATCCAGGTTCGAAACGAGCTCTGGACAAATTTTCGCGTCACGGTAAGAAAGGAGGCGTGAACTTCCTGGTTAAATGCACTTCCGCGGTGCTCTGTGACAAGACCGTTAGGACTTCTTGGGACATCTAAAAAATCAAACAAGCAAACAAAAAAAATCTCCGTCTATTTGTGTCGTCTGAAAAGAGTCAAATTTTATAAGCTTTTACCTAAATTACAATATGAACTTTTTTAAAATAAATAATATTACCAGTATCAACGATGGCTTCTAAACTCTAACTTGCAAAACAAAGATGAGATGTTAAACCAATCAAAACTAAGAATTTACAACATCGTATTTCACTAACCATTTATAATTGTTAATACAAACTTTACAGAACTTTAAAAAATGTAAAATAAATAAAAACTTACGGTAGTAAAAATTGAAATAAGTTTGGCTAGAGCAGAATAAAATCAAGAAAAAAGGAATAAATAAAACATTGATTTAAAATGATTTAAAATTCTTTTTTTAATAAATATATTAATTGAGTACTTAATTCACAATAAATAAAATGCCCGAGTACGATGATATATCATAGTACTCATATATTTCATTATTTATAGTACTCATATATTATATTTATATATATATAGTTCTATATTTTAAGTTCTGTATTCACAAAATTTTACTAACTCTATCGATAGAGTTAGTAAAATTTCGTGAATACAGAACTTAAAAAATAGAACTATATGTATAACACATCGCTCAATAAGTCCGTAGGATAGCTAATAAAACAACAACATTTTGACATAATTTGATTTTATTCATCAACATAGTCTCCTTTTAAGGCGATACAGTCATTCCAGCGCTTCTCTAACTTTTCGATACCATGTTTGTAGAACGATTTATCTTTTCCTTCAAAATATGCTTCAGTTTCGGCGATGACCTCCTCATTCGATCCAAATCTCTTTCCCTGGAGCATCCTTTTGAGATCTGAGAACAGCCAATAATCGCTGGGGGCCAAATCAGGCGAGTATGGTGGATGGGGCAACAATTCGAAGTGTAATTCATTCATTTTTACCATTGTTTTCATTGACTTGTGACACGGTGCATTGTCTTGATGAAAGAGAACTTCTTTCTTCTTCATGTGCGGTCGCTTTTCGTCAATTACAGCCTTCAATCGTTCCAATAATGCCATGTAATATTCGCTGTTGATCGTTTTACCTTTCTCAAGATAATCAATGAACAATATACCATGGCTATTCCAAAATATGGAGGCCATAACCTTGCCAGCAGAAGTTTGAGTCTTTGGACGCTTTGGGCGGCTTTCACCCGCTGGTGTCCACTCAGCCGACTGTCGATTTGACTCAGGAGTGAAATGGTGGATCCATGTTTCATCCATTGTGACGTAGCGACGCAAAAAATCCTTTTATCTCGGTGAAATAGTGCCAGACATGCTTCAGAATCATCGATTCGTTGTTGTTTTTGGTCCGGTGTTAGCAAACGCGGCACCCATTTCGAACAAAGCTTTCTCATACCCAAATGTTCGTGTAATATTGTAAACACACTGCCTTCTGATATCTTTATGGCCTCGGCAATCTCCTTCAATTTCAATTTGCGGTCGGATAAGACGATTTTATGGATTTTTTTGATGTTTTCCTCAGTAACTGCCGAATTTGGGCGACCGGAGCGTTCAGCATCATCGGTGTTTGTACGACCACGTTTAAAGTCAGCAAACCACTTTTCAACCATTTGCCTCGATGGAGAGGAGTCCGAATAACACTTATCAAGCCATTGTTTGGTCTGCACCGTGTTTTTTCCCATCAAAAAGCAATGCTTAATGAGCACACGAAATTCTGATTTTTCCATTTTTTTCAATTCACAAAAGTTGATTCAATCGTTCACACACTAACTTGGTAAATAATGGTCCGATTGTCATGAAACTTTGACAGATATCGTTTGAAGGTTGGTACTTTCTAAAAACAATACGGATTTGGTATTTGTGTTGCCATCTATATGTCATCCTACGGACTTATTGAGCGATGTGTTATATATCTAAATATAGAACTTAAAGCGTTGAATTATACTGCCTCCTTTAAAAAAGAAAATTAAAACACTTCATACTTAATATCAACAATTTTATTGACATGTATTAAACTTAACAACAAAATTTATACTAAAATATTTATGTGTATCTGACTGTATATTTTTTAACCACTTTTAACTAAATATAAAAGTCAATTAGATTTATTTAACCATTAAAAGAGGTACTCGATGATAAGATTTCATAGTTTTCTACGAGTCTCCTTTACAACAATATGCTTATATTTGAAGAAACAATAGTTTTTAGTATTTATTATACCAAAAAGCATTAGTTTTTATGATACAAAACATTAATTTAACTTAATTTTGTTATAATTTCATATTCTTATGTCATGTTATATATTTTATACTTTGCATTAAATTATGTGATAGAATTGTAACGTAATGAAGTGTAAATATATTAAAGTTGTAAAAAAAAATTAAAAAAACAGCTATATTACCAGTTCACCATATTAAACATATGGCTTTAAAAACTAAAAAAAAGCCCAAACAGTTTGATATGACTATAAAAACAAAGCTTTACCTGAGGAAACTTTAAGTATTCCAAACGGAAAAACTCAGACAGTAAAAAAAAAAAAAAAATCCACGCACAGTTTGCAAACGTAAAACAAAGTTAATATACAGAGCTGTGACACATGTAAAGAAAATGTACCACGTAAAGTGTAACCCAAACGATTTTTGTGAGGGTGTGTTGGTACCTTACAATAGAGACACAACCGTTTTTTCCCTAATTATAACTTTTGTATAATAGCATTTTCAAATAATATTTAATTTTATTCTTAATTTTTGCAATTCAAAGCCTAATAATGTGGTTATTCAAACTAGTTATTAATAAAAACATGTCGTTTTTATTTTCATATAACTTTAATTCAAACGTTACGGGGACTGTCATTCACTTCCCCTATTGTTTTTTAATATGTAATTAAAGAGAAACCTCGTAAAAAAATGTAATTATATATAAAAGCATAATTAAAATCAGGTAAAACTTAATCATTTTTCATGATATTCGCTTTTTAAAGCAAAATTAAAAAAAAAAAGGTTCTACATGATCCCGCAGTGTTTCCAATTAATGAACTTCAATTTCAGATATGCTTCAAAGGCGTCGATCATGCAAATTTTCAATTTGTTGACAGGTTTTAATTCTATCAAATAATCTTTTAGCGTTCGAAAGTTATGAACATTTAAAATTCATATTTCGTTACTCATTTCCTTAAAGTACAATATATTTGAGGTTCGATGCCGGCTCTTACTAAAAAAAACAATATTGTTAAGCAAAGAACCGTAAACTCCCTGCTCTTTCGCAGTGTTTTGTGATAAGACCACTAAGTCTTCTTCTTCTTCGTTTGGGTGTTTGTTTATGTGTGTGTATGAGGGAAAGAGGGAGGGGATTCAAGTCTTTCGCGGAGTTCATCAAAATCATAGTAAATTATCGTTATGTCAAACTACCAAAGTGTAACTTAAAAATATTTACCAAAATGTAACTTATAGTAACTTTATTTTATGTCAAATTACCAAAAAGTAACTTAAAACTTAATTTTTTTTTAAATTGTATCACAGCAGTTGAAGAGCATTCTGAATAAAATCATAATTTTTTTACACATTTTTACCTAAAAAGTAACGTTATAAGGTTCCCAATTCAAGTAATATGATTTGGAAGTTCATTGAATAGTTTGCCGTAAAATAAAAGCTACATTGTGCAATGTTTAACTTTAAGTTGTTATTATGTATTGAATGTTTTTGGTCTATTTTTACAAAATAGGTTTAATCATTCAATGTTTATAAACTATAACAATACAGTATAAATAGATATACAAGTAATACAATATATATATATATATATATATATATATATATATATATATATATATATATATATATATATATATATATATATATATATATATATATATATATATATATATATATGTTTCACCATCAGTACGTTCATCAGGAGGCATCTTCCTGATGAACCTACTGATGGTGAAACATGCTGTTGAAGACAACTAAAAATTAGATAAGTGTTTTTACTAATTTACTATTGCTCTGTTATTTAAGAACACCGAGTACTCTATTTGTAGGATACACAAACATAATTCATATATATCCCAGCAAGTATTTTGACGTTGATTCAACGTTGAAAACGCGTTGATTTGAGGAAACGTTGATTGGAAACAAAAAATTGAGATTGAAATCTTAAGATTAATTGAGCCCCTGAGATGCATAGTGGTATAAGTCACTCATATCGAGTTTTGAGAAGTCTGACTAATATCACTATGGCTGTGAACAAAAACAGCTGTATATTATAAACTTTATTATTTGAAACACAATTATTTAAAATGAGGTTAAATGCAGCTGAACGAGAACCTTTTCAAAAGCTAAAAATGTTTTTTGTAAATAAACCTAATATTAAAAAAAAAATAATCGTAAACCATTTTGAAAAGGAAGGATTTGCTCGAAGTACAATATATGATAACCTAAAAAGACTTGAAACTGTTCAATCGTTTTCTGATAGAAAACACCCTGGTCGTCCGACATCCTGGACTAGAGAAAAGAAAGCCGAATTAACGAGACTTGTCAACAATCAAAAAGGGGTCAGTCAGAGAAAAATAGGTATTAAATTCGGTGTAAATCAATCGACAATTGGTCGTCAGTTAAAAAAAATGAATATTAAATATAGAAAACGTGAAAAGACTCTAAAATACACTATAGAACAACAAATAAAGGCAAAGAAAAGAAGCAGGAAACTAGTTAACCAACTCTATAACACAAAATCGCTTCTTGTCATCGATGACGAAAAATCCTTTGGTTTTGCACGGGACAACATGCCTGGAAATTCTGGATACTACACAAACAACAAAAAGACATGCCCAGAAAGTGTTCGTTTTATAGGAAAAGATAAATTTCCAAAAAAATTAATAATGTGGATAGCCATATCTGACCGTGGTATGCCCGAGCCATTGTTTCGCACTTCCAAGGCTGTAGCGATCTATTCATCAATCTATATTAATGAATGTTTAGAAAAACGACTTCTTCCATTTATTCACAAGTATCATGGAGACTTTAACTAGTTATTTTGGCCAGATTGAGCAAGTTCTCATTATTCTAAAGATTCTCTAAATTGGATGGACCAATATGTCTATTACGTTGATAAAGAATCCAATCCCCCAAGTGTGCCTCAAGCACGACCAATTGAAAATTTTTAGGGACATTTGGCACAGAAGGTTTACGAGGGAGATTGGCAAGCTTCAACAGAGCAAGTTTTGATTAATCGCATTAAACTAAAACTACAAGAAATTGATTTAAACTTTTTACAGTCGCATATGAAAAGCGTCAGAGCAAAATTGAGATCAATTGCAGATGGTGGTGTTTTTTCATATAAAAAATAATATGTTTTTATTAAAAGATAAATGCTTTATTTAAAAAAAATATAATAGTAGTTTGTTTTTTTATTTATAAATAAGTTATTGACGTTTTTATTTTGTCCGATAACTTCCGCATCACCCGTTAGAATAATCAAAATGCTAACCATTGGTGGCAGTAACTCAAAATATTGAAAAAAGTGACTTATACCTCTATACATCTCATGGGCTCAATTCAACGTCTATAAATTAACGTTGAACTGACGTTGATTTACAATCGTTGATTTAGGCGTTGATTTGAAAACAAGAAAACGGCATTGAAATATCAACATTGGTTAAACATCAAAAAAACAACGTTGAACTTATGATACGTTTTTTAAAGGTTTTCGAAAGATAATATTTTTAAAAAATTTACTAAAATAAATTTTTTAAAAAGTTTTACAAGTTTGGGTAAGAAGGTAATTTATTTTTCATTTTCGCAACTACCTTCGTTTTCGTTTAACTCAACGTCACCTTCTACTTCACAGGTATCATCTTTTTGATTTTCTTTATCACCTTCTTTTATTAACTTCTTCACCTTCTTTTTCAAGCTTTCAGGATTTCCGCTCACCTCCATTTAAACGATGAGGTGCATGCTTCAAGCTAATCATGAATCTGACTAATCGAGTTTCCTTGTCTGTTGCTATGCTTCATAGCGCATAATCGATTCTAGAAAATAAATGCAAAAATATTTAAATTTAATCAAGCAAGTAAAACTGTAGAGAAAGGAGGGAAGAAAATTTTTGCTTTTTATTATTTCATATGAATACTTGAAGTTTACAATTTTCATGTTAACTGATTTATTTTAATATACGATTTGTTCAAGGAAAGTTTTACACTTATTTTTTGTGAATTTAACTAATTTCATTTATTTTCAACAGGCAGCCATTAAAGAGAAATAAATACTTGAAATTAAACTTTAACACTTAAAATCAAAATAATATCCTACCAATTATAGCTTTGTAAATATTTATTCTTTCGTAGGTATTTGCACAGTAACTTTTCTCTTCGAACAAACCAATTTGAACTTTGATTGAAGTCAGTTTGTTAACTGATAACTTCAACATTTTTCTTTTTAAACTAAAAATCGATTAAACTGATTTTCTTTACAAAACTAGTAAGCCTTATTGATTAAAGAAATATTTTCGAAACAACTCCATTATCTGAAACATTTATTTGTTCACCATATGTTTCTATTGTACTTTCTTAGTAAATAATTTTTCTCCATTGCATTATCCGTTGTGACATAACAATCAATACTTTCATTCCTATAAATAATATAATAAAATCAACTAAAAACTTTTATTCATGTGTGTATATATATATATATATATATATATATATATATATATATATATATATATATATATATATATATATATATATATATATATATATATATGAATGAAAGTTTTTGGTACAATGCCGATTGCTACAAACCAACGCATTGGCCTTTACCAATCGACATCTGCCAAATATTGGCACCGATACACCCCTAATATATAATCAATCAATATATTTCTGAAAGAGTTGGTGGTTGCATTTTAAAGTTGATTGCAAATGTTACGTGTTACTCGTCATTCAATTAAGTCGCGTCCTTTTTCTGTGACTGTTCCTAAGTGCTGCAAAAACTCTTATTCCTCTAGTTTTTTCCCTCGAACATTGGTTCTTTGGAATTCGTTTCCTTCATCTTGCTTTCCTGATTCATATAATTTGAAACCTTTTAAGTCGTCTGTCAATCGTTATCTTGCTCTACAATCTTTATCTTTTCTCTTCCAGTAACTTCCAACTTTAATAGTGGTTGCTTGCAGCCTTGTTGGAAGCGAAAATGATTAAAAAAAGTAGTAATATTACTAATATTAAGTAAACACCTAATGAAAATGATAAAAATAATAATAGCTGTGTTAATAAAAATAATATCTATAGAATATACATTAAAATCAAAACATAAAGATACAGAAAACATTAATAATAATATTAATGATAACAAAAGTAATGACGATAAAAATAATAATAAGTTACATATTTTTATAAACACAAATAGCTATATGTACGATGTTACAAATAGCTATATGTACGATGTTACAAATAGCTATATGTACGATGTTACAAATTGCTATATGTACGATGTTACAAATAGCTATATGTACGATGTTACAAATAGCTATATGTACGATGTTACAAATTGCTATATGTACGATGTTACAAATAGCTATATGTACGATGTTACAAATAGCTATATGTACGATGTTACAAATTGCTATATGTACGATGTTACAAATAGCTATATGTACGATGTTACAAATAGCTATATGTACGATGTTACAAATAGCTATATGTACGATATTAGACAGTTACAAACTGGTAAAAAACTAATATAACGGAACAACTAACAATGACATTGAACAATTATTTAAATAGAAAACAAGAAAATAAGAAAAATAATAATAAAATTAAAAATAATAATTCCAATGATAACAATAATTATAATAAAAATAAAAATAACAAAAAAGATTAAAAATAAGAAAAAAATATTTAACATTAAAATAATACGATCAAATAATCAAAACTGATAAAAAACATTACAAAAATAAAGTAAAAAAAACAAAAAGGCTTTGAAAAATATAAAAATTTTATATTGTTACGTGCATACACAAACATACCTATACAGATGTATAGATATGCGTACACAGTTTACACACATACATATACTTTCGCATACAGAAATACATATTTGCGCGTATAAACACTCACATAGAAATGTATACATACACATATAGATATACATTTTTAAAAGTTATGTACAATTTTAAAAATGTATGACCAACATGTACTTTAGTCATGTGACAAATTCCGTAGACAAAATTTTCGCAGTTTTTTATACATAAAGTATGGAGTAAAACCGGGTCGAACCGCACACCATATCATTCCGCACACTGATCGAAATTATCAAAGAAAAACTAAACAGATATGGCTATGAAAAAAATAAAAATAGATTCAAATACAGAACTATCTCCTCTATTCGAATTGATAAAATTATATGCCGATTTTTCTTTTTTTTTACAACTTTAACGGGTCAAAATTTTTAAAATATTTTTTATCGTTGCGAACAAAATATCGCTTGAACCAAAACTGATATAATAATAATTTCAGCACTACCTTGTTGGAAATTTAATTTTAGTTCTGATAGTATAATTTTTATGCAGCTAGAACAAAAATTTAAATCAAAAATCAAAAAAGTAAAAAAAACTCTTTTTCCTGATAAAACCACACACTCGATTAATTACTTAGTTTAGTTTTTCGTAAATGATTAAGCGCCTATCTTTATCTAATTAACTTAATGTTAATTACGGTTTAACTAAAAATGAACTATAACGGTATTTGTTAATATAATCATCTCTTACTCATTAAAAACCAATTATTATATTATTTCTCAATATAATCATCACTCACTCAATTCAATTTAACTCACTCACTTTAACATGTCAACTAAAAAAACAAAAGCATACAAGAAAGACGATATACTAGTCGCATTAACTGATATGAAAGAAAATAAAACATCACTGAGAAAAGCTGCATTCAAACATGGCGTTCCAGCCTTAACGCTCAAAGATCGCAAAAATAACAACAACAAAAGCTTCCGTGGCTCAGGTAAAACAACGGACTATCAAATGAAAAAGAAAAATTGATGGTGCATGCGCTCCAATTATTTGGTGACTGGGGTTTTAGTTTAACCCGAAATAAAATCCTAGAATTTGTATGTTACCTAAAACGTGAAGATCAATTGCACTTATTCAAAAATGGCAAGCCTGGTAAGACTGGTTTTATGCCTCTAAGAAGAAATGGTCAAAAGAAATATCAACAAGAAAAACGGATAACTTAGCATCGAAAAGAGCCGCTTCTTATACACCAGAAATAACTTATCGTTATTTTCAAAGCGTCGCCAAGCAATATCAATAGACATAACATTTGGGTCGCATATTTTGAATTGCGATAAAACAGGTTTTGTTTGTCGAAAAGGGACAAGATGTGCATTTAAATGCAATGAAAAAATTTATTATACTGTAAACTGTTGCTACAACGCTGATGGACATTTTGCACAACCATTTGTAATATACAAAGCCAAAAGAAACTTTCGTCCTAACTGGACAAGAGGTGTTCCAGTTGGCACCAAATATTTAATTTCAAAATCAGATTGGATGGAGCACGATACGTTTATTGAATGGCTGAAAGAAGTATTTATACCCAAAACTGAGTAAATTTGTGGTATTCATATTTTAGTATTAGATGGGCATACAACTCCCATAACTTTGGAAGCGGTATTGCTGTGCAAAAAACACAATATAATCTTGATTTGTCTACCAGAGCATTCTTCACATACTCTACAACCATTGGATAGAGGTATCTATTGTCATGTCAAACAAGCATGGAAAGAAATTCTTACAAAGTATTACAAAGACTCAAAATGTAAGAATTCAGATAAACAAAATTTTCCCCCGTTGCTCACACTGCTAAACGAGAGTAGTAAATGTTTTACACGCTTGCATGCAATCGCTGGTTTCCAGTACACTGGGTTATTTCCACTTAATAAAAACAATACAAATCATAAGGCGTTAGCAATCACACAAACGTTTAATCCACCTTCATCAACTTTAGCAGCCTTTGCAGCACCTACACCATCTTGCTCAGACACAGCTTCATCATTTTCAACAGCCGCCGCAGCACCTACTCCAACTACACATCGATTACCATCTTTCTCAACTACATCAGCTTCAAGTTTTGATAAGTATCAAGCATGTGTTGAGCGTTGCAAAAACAGTATCTAGATAGAGTTGAAGCAATTTTTTCAAGCCAGAAATCAATTGCATGCTAAGAAATCAAAGCAGTGCAACATGCCAAAACTTTGCGGAAAGTGTATTAACGAAGAAAATGTAATCGAGTTTCTCAAACAAAAAGATGAAGAAAAAGCAACAAAAGAAGCCGTAAATGTTGCAAAACTTAACGCAAAGCGTAGACTCTCTATGCTAAGTACTCAAATGCCTGAGCATAACAATGCTGAGCAACCTCAGCAAAACAATAATGAATAAGTACCAGCAGCCAAACGATTAAAAGTGCAAAAGTTGCAAAATGTTAAAAGTGTAGAGTACAGTTACACACAGAAATGTTACAATGCGAGAATTCGATGTGTGGGAACGGTTGTGCAAAGAAACACGTTTGCCAAAGAAATATTTTATCCAATTATTCTTGAACACTAGCTGTTTTAAATCACCCCAAAAGTTTTTAATTGGTCTTGCTTCTGGAACGTTAGCTAGGTTTATATCTTTGGGTACAACTTTGATTTTTTTCAATTTTAAAAAGATGATGACCGACTTTGCGTAATGTGATCGAGCTAGATCAGGCCAGAAGATAAACTCATTGTCTTTTTTATAATATTCTGATACTAGAGGAAGTAAAATTTTTTCTAGTATCTCTTTATAAGTGTACTGGTTGATTGCCTGCTTACTGTGATGAATATAAAGAGGGCTTGTTTCATGGGGGCTGATGCAATGAGAAACTAAGAGCTTGTCCTCGTACTTTTTATGCAAATTGTATCTTATATGGCCAGAATATTGAGAAGGATCAGCAGCATAAAACCTATCATTACCAGCTAATGTGCTATTGTTTAAGGTAAAATAGCTTTCATCATCCATAACAAAATCCAAGTTTTTATAATTTTCATACAATTTACGACATTTAGGACGCATAGCTTTCTTCTGCTGATGGCTACGATCTGGATGATTTGTTTTTTTAAGAGTTCGAATGCTAGTCATTGTTTTTAATACTTTGGAAATTCGAGTTTGTCTACAGTTAAAAACTTGAGCTACTTTCTTTTAGGAGCACCCTGACTTATTTTCAAAAAATGCAGCAATCTTTGGAATATTTTCTTTAGTAGCTACCTAAGCAATTCGACCACTTCCAACTTTTCTTTTTAGAGATCTTTTTTTTTCTCTCCATTTTTTGCCGTATAAAAATATAAATACAACCAATGTTTCCAATATACAGATGGCTGGGGCAAGAAGAAGACACAATTTGTCTTATCGCCATGCCCCGAAAATCCATTCTCATGCCCCGAAGATTTATTCTCCAATTTTACGATTTTATCGTAAGTAGTTGATCTGGGTAAACCCCATTCCATAAACTGCTTAGCAACAAACGTTTACCTTTTTCTCGAATTTTTTGGAAAAAAATTTCCATAATTTTTTCGAGGTCCTTTACTTGACCATTTTATTTTCAATATTTAAATAATATTTTTAACTTAATTAAATAGATTATAAAATCCTCTTTCAAATAAGTATAATCGTTTTTTGCGTGCATGAAATAAATTACATAATAAATGCAATTAAAGTTTGTCCGAAATGTTATTTATAGGGTGTTAGTACTAATTACTATTTGTAAATATTCTTGATATAACAACTTTGTTCAGAATATATTTGATTTGATTTTATTTACAAATTTTTACTACCTCATTTTTCAAAGGTTTTAAAAGACAAACCGAAGAGTTGTTAATAAAATATATATACATATATATATATATAATATATATATATATATATATATATATATATATATATATATATATATATATATATATATATATATATATATATATTTATATATATATATATATATATATATATATATATATATATTAGGGTGTTTGATATTTTATCAATTTTTGAAATCGAACTTGCGAATCGATTTATAAATTGACTATTTGTATAAAAATAAGTTTGAGCAAAAAAAAATTAAAAAAATTTAATTTTTAGGGTCCCCGCCAGTTCGATTTTGGGCCAAAATTGTCGGGTGTTTTAAACGCCTGGCGGGGACCTTAAAATTTATCTAAATTTATCTTTTTTTTTTTAAATGTTATATGTTGGATTGAATGTTTATCACATAAAAGGAGCATGTCGAAAAAATAAAGAAATTAGTCTGCATAATATTTTGAAATTGGTGAAAAATCCAAATTTTCTTTCACAAAAACCTAATTTATTACTCGGTGGCGTATAAAAAACTTTTTTTATACCCTAATAAACTGTTTCCAAACCCGGAAAAAACTATAATTTGAATAGTTTTTTTATTAGTGTTAAATGAAGTCTAAAAATAATAATAATTGGATCCATGGAGTAACATGCCCTGGACACTAACCTTAATGGCCCCTACTTAATAAACATTAGAGAGCAATAAATTGAAAATCCGGAAATTTGATCGGAAAATATTTTTAGAAAATGTATATACCAAGGTACTTAAATAATAATTTAAAATTTAACAACTACTTTCCAATGCGAAGACAAAGTATTTAAACTAAATTTGCGTTACTAATAATAAGTGCTTTAATATTTTTTTAAATAATATTCAAAATGGCTAAAATTACGAGACTAAAAGCTAGAGTTTATTTATTTGAAGAAGAAAGCCTGATAGAAAACTTAACTCAGATAACTTTTGCAACAAATAAAGAATTAATTCTTAACTTTCAGTTTAAAAGATCTAGTAACAAGTTAACTCCATCCAAAAGGTTTATTGGTTGTACTGATGGGCCCGATAAATTCGCAAAGTGCTCCGGACTTGTCAATTGCCCTGACAACTGTATTCTTTTTGCAGTAAAAAAACCATGGTTAGACGGAGGTTATAAAGATGGATTATTAACGGATAAATCTATAAGGTAAGTTTCATAATTTCAATTTATAATAAAATAGTTATTATAAATTTGTATAATCATTCGAACTTAATAAGCTAGTAGATGATTAAGGTTTTTTTGTAGTACCACTGCAACTAATTTTTTTAGTTGTTATTACGTGTGGATTATAGCTTAATAATGCAAAATGTCTTTAGATGGCTGGAGTAATGTACATAATGAACCTATAGTTTGTATCTCTGTAATTACAGATAAAATTAACATTTTAGTAGAAACAATCAACACTTCTGGTCATTCACATATTGGTGAATATCTTACACAATTAGCAAAAGAAGCAATAGATTCTGTAAGACGTAAATTTGGATGCACAGTAAAAAGCTTTGTGACTGACAATGCAGCTAATATGAAATCAATGAGACAAGAACTGTCATCTGAAAAAGATATCATAACTTATGGGTGTGCTGCTCATATGCCGAATCTTTTAGCAAATGATCTTAATATTGAAAATGTGAGCAAGCATGTTACACAAATAATAAAATATATAAGAAATAATCATCAAGCTGGAGCAATTTATAAATTAGGCAGAGGAACAAAATTGCCACTTTCTACTGAAACTCGCTGGAATTCTGTATGTGATTCACTTGAAAAATATGTCAACAACTGGAGCATCATTTTTACAATGTTTGAAAAAAATAAAGAATTGGATCCTATGATTGGTAAAAAAGTAAGTGATATACAGATAAAGCGAAACGCAGAGGATTTATTAAAAATATTAAAACCAATTGCAGTAGCTCAAGATAAGTTGCAAAGTGATCAAACAAAAATAAGTGACACTGTTGAAATTTTTAAAGATTTGATGAACAGTTTATCATTTTTATCAAACGAAAAAAAAAAAAATTGAATCTAGATAGTAATCCTTCAGACTGTCAGTGATGCTCATTTACTGGCAAACACACTAGATCCTAGATATTTTGGATCAAATCTTTCTGAAAATGAAAATGAAGCTGCCATGAATTTCGCAGATAAAGAGTTTAAGAATTTGTTACCAATAATATTCAAATTAAAAGCCAAATTTGCTCCATTCGATAAAAGCTATTTGTATAGTGAATCTGTTTTAAAAAATGTATCACCAATAGAATGGTGGAAATCTCTAAAAATTGTGGATTGTAACATAGTGGATATTGAAGGTTTATTAAATGCACCAGCTTCTAGTGCTGGAATCGAAAGAATTTTTTCAACTTTTGGCCTTGTTCATTCCAAGTTAAGAAACCAATTGGGGGTAGAAAAAGCAGCAAAGCTTGTATTTATATATAGAACATTAAATAATGATGTATTTAATAATTTTGATGAAATATAACAGTAATATTGATAAAGAATATAGTTTACTCACATAAAATGCGTTATGCTTTTTTTTAATTTAAAAGAATAACTAAATACGGCATTTTTTAATAAAAACCTAATTAAACCAAAAAAACCATGGTTTTTTTGGTTTTTTTAAAAAAACCTATGGTTTTTGGTTTTTTTCAAAAAAACCGGTTTTTTTGCAACCCTGCAATGGAATCACATTTATGGTACCTTGATGAAACTTTAATTCCGCTGGCTCTTCTAGACCAAGGTATTTCTGTTGCAGAGAGAGAAGAAGTTGCAAAAATGGTCTTTTCGAAACCAGTTCCTGAATTTTTTCGGCATTCCGAAAAATTAAGTTTGTTAAAAACTCTTAACTTTAACCGAGAAAAACCACCAAGTATTGCCCAACTAGTGGGAGAAAACTCTTGGTTCATATTTAGTTTTTTAAACCTTACTAAGCTAAATGATAAACTTTGGTTAAACAGCCCGGCACCACTATGGGAGTATATTGAACAGTTTAAGATTTTTTCCCAGTTTGTTTCCAACCTTGCAGTGGTTAACGACGTTTCTGAAAGATCTATTAAAGTTGTATCAGACTTTGTAAATAACGTTCACAATGAAGACGATCGTCAGGACTTACTGCTAGCTATTCACCAAAGGAGAGAAAACCTTAACAAGGCAAAGACTAAAGAAGATTTGCAATTAGCATATCAAGCAATTGCAAAATAGATAATATAGTTTTTAAATGATGACTTTTATTTAATGATGTAATATTGATTAGTAAATATGTATTTTTTATTTAATTATACTTAAACATATCATTCTTTTTTATTTTTTATTTTTTACAAAACCAAAAAAAACTTTGCAACAATACCAAGAAAATCATTTAAAGTTGAAAAGCTACCATATACTTTCTAATCTTGAGGCAATAAAACTAATAACAACAATACCACTTTTAACAATGTTGCAGTAAGTTCATTAAGTCTTTTTTATTATAAAAATAACTAAAATAAACAATTGCTATTAGGCTATTAAGGTTAGCGTAAGGGTTAGGTTACCTCGAAGGATAAAAGAAATTTTTTTTTAGACCTGTATATACCTCATTTGACACTATTATTAAAAAAATCTAGGTTATTGATTTTTCGCGTCTGGAAACAGTTTATTAGAAAATCAAAAATGTTTTTTATACGCGATTGAGTGATAAAATAGATTTTTAAGATGGAAAATTTGGATTTTTCACCAATTTTAAAAGATTCTGTAGACTAATTTCTTAATTTTTTCAACATGCTCCATTTATGTGATTAATATTCAATCCAACATATAACATTTAAAAGAATGAAAAAAAAATTTCGATAAATTTTAAGGTCCCCGCCAGGCCTTTAAAACACCCATCATTTTTGGCCCAAAATCGAACTGGCGGGGACCCTAAAAATTAAATTTTTTTTTTTTGCTCAAACTTATTTTTATACAAATAGTCAATTTATAAATCGATTCGCGAGTTCGATTTCGAAAATTGATAAAATATGAAACACCCTAATATATATATATATATATAATATATATATATATATATATATATATATATATATATATATATATATATATATATATATATATATATATATATATATATATATATATATATATATATATGTATGTATATATATGTATATATATGTATATATATATATATATATATATATATATATATATATATATATATATATATATATATATATATATATATAGAGAGAGAGAGAGAGAGAGAGAGAGAGAGAGAGAGAGAGAGAGAGAGAGAGAAAGAGAGAGAGAGAGAGAGATTTAATATGATATTAATATAATGGTTTGTAATTTTGCTCCAATTGTTTAAAATCTACAATGTTAAACTTTAGTACAGATTTCTAGACATTACAATATCTAACAATCTGTACTAAAGCATGCTTATTGTGTTTTCAAAAAACTTCAGATAAAAAAGTTTAATACTTGAGGGTTAAAAAAGAAACTCTAGCCGGTGGTTTTGATTTTACTAAAGTTATTTTTTATATATTTTTATATTTAGCACTAAAGATCAAATCTTTTGTGTGTTTTTTTTATTTATAAAGCTGCCTGATTTAATACTACTGAAACAAACTGAGAATCTGCTAAAGCTGGTTTTCAACATTATGAAGATGTTCAGTTGCAGCAAAAGATTTTTTTATTGTGACTTAGTTAAAGTTGTCAGTACTGTTCGCAATTAATTGGTCCAGAAATTAGGAATAAATTTTTTGCAGCTATTAATCAAGCTCTCTATGCAGCAGAAACTATTACCTCAATCTTAACAAAATTTGCAGAACTTTAAGTTGAAAGATCAAACAGAATAGCATTTAAAAAGTAAAGAGCAATAATGTTTTTGTAGCAAGATTATTGCTTCTAATCTAAACAAACTTTCAGCATTTGATGAACAAGTTTTTATCCTATTGTAGAGTATTCAAGCTCTGATAGATCCTTACATGGTGGGGAAGTACAAACCTACAAAAAAAAAATTAAATGCCCTAATCCAGTTTTTTTTTGTGAATGTAAGTGTGTGTTTATTAAGTTCCTTCAAGAAGTTCTTGCAGTCTTATCACAGAGCATTAAAACGCAAAATAAAATTAATTTAGGCTGTTAAACTGTATTTTAGTACAAATTAAAAGACCAGAATGTTTTTAAAAATATTCTGAATGTTTTTATTTTATTTTTTTAAATTAAAAACATTCAGAATGTTTTTATTTTATTTTTAAAAAATAAAAACATTCTGAATGTTATTTTATTTTAAGTTGTAGAACGTGCGCTACATCGACTATCTTATAGCCTGACTCGCAACGCTGCTACATCGACTGACATATAGCCTGACTCGTAACGGGGTGCTGCTACATCGATTGAGGATTTGTTTTGGGCAGGCAGCCTTTCAAATAATTTAAAAAAAAAAATTTCCGGTCTTTAAAAAGTTAAAAAAAAACCCTGATATTTTAAGGTAAAAACTTAAAGACGACCATGCAAGAGTATATATATATATATATATATATATATATATATATATATATATATATATATATATATATATATATATATATATATATATATATATATATATATATATATACTCTTGCATGGTCGTCTTTAAGTTTTTACCTTAAAATGTCAGGCTTTTGCAAAGTATCATCCATAAAATTGTCTTCTATTTCATAAGCTTTTGTTTTTAACGGTTCTTCATTTTTCACCCAGATAAATGAGAATCTTAAAGAAACAGTTTTCATAATCCCAATTTTAAATTAAATTTCTTGAATGAAATGACTAAGTGCAACGTAAAAGTTATTCACTTCAAACTTACAGTATTCAAGCCTCGGAGAAATGATGGGGAAAAAATGCATATATTCATTGCGATTTTGTTACCATCATTTGCTTTGCAAAAAATTCTGTTTCATTGCCAAAACGAGTTCTCTGCTCATGCTCTGCTCCGAAAAGCTTGTAAAGCAAGATCTAAGAATCTAGCGGTACTGCAGCTGAAAACAAAAAAACATTTGTGTACCAATTGTATCCTGCGCTAAATTATTTCGACGGTTTCTAATACGGCTTTTAAAAAAATGCTGATGTTCTGGATAACCTTCCATTAGTTGGGGTTTTAAACATGTCATTTTTCTTAATTATTAGCTGAGTTTGATGAGAAAGCATAAACAAAGTTGTGTTACTTAGTTTTCAACAACCTTCACAAGTAGCGTTGATGCAAGAACTGATCCTTGAGGGATGCTACTTGCATCCTTTTCCACTCGGATGTCTATTAGCTAGCCAACCTGTGATCCAGTTTCATAGCTAGCCTCAAATGCCATAGGCATTAATCTTATGAAGAAGTCGTTGTGTGAAACTATGTTAAATCCTTTGACAAAGTTGTTAAAAATTATGTGAACCAGATGTCCGCGGTAAACTGCTTTTGCATAAATTGTTACAGAATTCAATCATGTGGTAGTGTTGTAGTGGTCATGTGGTAGTGGTCATGTGGTAGTGGTGTAGTGGTAGTGTTGTAGTGGTGTAGTTGTAGAGCGTTCACATGATTGAAAAAAATAAAAAGAGGAATAAATCAACAGAAGATTTGAAAAATTGAATTATAAAGTTCAATTAAGTTGCATGAAATAAAGTATTCATGCTTTGTCGCATGTAAAAAAGTGTTCATATTTTTGACATAACTAATTTAACCAATTCTTCTACAAGTAAAAGATAGAGATTTAATAAAATATTGAGAGACCTTTTCCAGTAAAATATTATAAAGTATAAAGATAGTAGTTTTAAAAGAACAACAACTAGAAATCCATTATTAGTTAAATTAACAAGTAGTTTTGATAAATTTACATCATTAAAAGCAGCTAAACAGTTTAAAGATACTGTGAATTGTAAAAGTTAATATAAATACTTATAAAAATATATTGGAAATCACAATTGATTTTAAAAACCAAAAAATAATTGGTTTTGAAAATAAATAAGAGCTTCACTTAAGAAGGTGAATAAATTTAACCTAAGAAGGTGAATTGAACATTTTCTTTGGTTATGGAATTGTCTATCCAGGCATTACACTCCATAAGGACAACATCAAAACGTCCTTGGAATCATTGGGCCATTGTTCCATTGTTATACCTAAATTAATGTGCTGCTTCGGTATATTATTTGAGTATTAATACAAATTTTAAAAATGCTATTAGATTTTAAAGATAAATCAAAGTTATTGGAATAAATTAGTTAATTATTGTTAAAATTAATCTCATTTATTTGTTAATAATAATAATCCAGCCGACCAATAGTTTTTGTAATCAATTGTTGTTTGTTAAAAAATTGTCTAGATTGAAGTTGAATCTTTTTTTCTACATATATTGTTAACTAAATTTCTTTAATATAATATACTTCTTCATACTAAAATTTATTTTGGTTTGCTATATTCTATTTGTTAGTTTCTAATCTCATTCAAGTTTTTAAATTTTTAAGAAAAATTTAAGAACTTGAATGAGGAGTAAAACACATTTAGAACTTAATTTTTAAAACAAACGATCATTGAGCATAATTTCAACCCTGATGGACTTTAAAATCAATGTCAATTCAAAGTAATTACATAACTAAACGATATGGAAACACTTAAAAACTATCCACCATGTAAAAATAAGATTTATTGATTTAACAAAAACATCAAAGCAACCATTAGAAAAATTAACTTATAGATCTTTAACTAACAATAAAAAACAAACAAGTTTAGAGATACTGGACATAATTGTAATTATGGGCCGGGATCAGTTGTATAAAGCTAAAACTCGGAATAATTGTTGGCCGAAGCAGTAGGGTTGCAGGTTAAAATCTCAGCTCCGCCTACTCAGCGTATGAGTAGTACCTAGGTGTAAAGAGAACTCGTCTTGATTAGCTCTGCTATTACAATATTTTCTTCTCAAATAGTATATAATAAGAGGCTGGACAGCAGTTGGTTAGAGCGTCAAACGAAAAGTTAAAACCCAGACTGTTGAACGTTACGAGTTCGAATCCTGCCACCGCCAACTCAGCGCTTGAGTAGTACTTCGGTACGAAAAATGTTGGTCAATAACGGACGTTACTTTGGATAAGTCTTAATGACTATTTGTGGTTGATCCTATGCTAAGCCAACAATATCTTCGGATATAAGAACATTGTATAGAAAAATATAGCATGAAAATCCAAATAAATAAAAACAAATAAACAATTAAATAAATAATCTAGTCGAGTAAATAAAAGCTATAAAAATATAAAGTTAAAAGAAGCAAGATTAAAAGACTCCGAGGAGCAAAAAAAAAAAAGAACTGGCCTAAAATAACAATAAGAAAAGCAAGAAAGAAAACCTAAAAAAAAATTTAAAAAATCAATAAATTCTTTGCTGACACAGTTCAAAACACTGGATTCTTTTAATCTGAACAATTTCCATAGCAACTTCAGTTATAACAGCTTCAAATTTTCACAATTAACTACTAAATCAACTACGAGCTTCTTAAATAAAAATTAAATAAATACTTCTATTAGATCCAACAAACAGCCCGGCTTTCTATTGAAAAATATATCCCAGACAATAGAATTAAACATCACAACAATTTACAACTCTGGTTTGAATAATAATATTTTTCCAAAGATGAGGAAAAAACAAAACATCATTTGTATATGGAAATTTTAAAGACTCAAGTGAGTATCACGGATTATTTGTAACGCCCTGCGTACTGCCCACTCTCAATTTCAAGATAGTCCTGGTTTAAAGTGATTCGGAGTCAGACTTACCAATTTATTTTCAAGATTCTCCTGGTTTTAAGTCTTCAGAGTCAGACTTATCAATTAATTTTCAAGATCCGGTTTGAAGTCTTTGGAGTAGTCCCGGTTTGAAGTCTTTGGAGTGGGTTTAACAACTTACATTCAAGATAGTTCTGGTTTGAAGTTATTCGGAGTCAGACTTACCAATTTAATACTAAACTTAATTGATACAATTATAAACAAAACTTGTTTGTAATTTAAAACAATGGATATATGAAAACACCAAGTAATAGGTAGATTAAGTTTGCAAATGTTTCAAAGTTAAAAGTTTTAAACAAATAGATTTTATAATTCCAAATATGAACCTAATTATTATTACTTTTATCTAATAACTTAAAATATAAAAAGTAAAACAAGTCCAAACTTGCACAATTTTAACACCTAATTTCATGTTCTTAATATACGGGAGGGACGTTTAATAATTTTTGGAAAATTTTTCCGCCTACCCCAAGCTTATTAATCCCCCCCCCCCTCGTTTATTAATTTTTACTTTTTAATAATTAAAGAAACTTTATCTCAAAACTAAAAAATATAGATTCTATAGTAAACAGTTCATAAAAACTATAAGAAAATATAAATTCACTCATAAAAAGTAAAAACTTTCAGTGTAATCAGGTTATATAAATCGTCGACATATAAAAAGTCTTTTTTTGGTCGAAAATAAGCTTTTGGTTCCGCTGGGTACATAATGTTCCTCATTAAATTTTGGCCACAAGCCACTCTAGAACTAAATTGTTTTATATGTGTTCTCAATAGAAGCTTAATTTGGATTTTATAAAAGCTTAATTTTGATTCTAGGCTGACGAACCATTGAAATTATTACTTTCAGCCATTCCGAAATACTGTTCCGAAGCAATTGTAATAATTCCGAAGCAATTGTAAATAATTTCTCTAATTCGATTGCGCAACTGATTTCTCAGCTTTAAAAAGAGGCCAATAAAGACAAAATTGTAAACAAACTATATTCATACTAAATAAAAATGTCTTATTTTAACTCTAGCATTATCAGACTTATATTGAAAAAAAGTGGAAGAGGGAAGTATTACTGTATATCATTGTATAGAAATTTATTTTATAATAACAATATCAAAAAAAGTGATATCGGTCCAAACCAAGAGAAAAAACTCGATGTTCACAAAGCTTGGTGTAACAAAATATATTAATATAGACATAAAGAAGGTGCTGATAATTTTGAAACAATGAAACACACTAAAGTGCGGGAGTTTCACTTTAGTCCTTAGGAGATAAAATTAGTTGCAGTAAAAAATCTTAAAAAAAGAAATGATGTTTAAAGCTTGTGTTCATTTAAGATAACACAAGAAAAATCACCTTGAAAATCTCCATTTAAAATAGCCAGAGTTCACGACTAAGTTAAGCGATAAAAAACTTTATACATTACTGGATTTCACAAATAGTTAAAATTGTGAAAACTGTAAGCTGATACCATCCAAAAAAAACAATCTCTTAATAAAGATTAGTAGTAGTTTATGAAAACTAAAAGAGCTTGCCTGAAAAATATAAAAGTTTAAAAATAATCAATGACCAATTGAAAAATAATATTTTTAGTTACAAAAAAGATGATAAATGTTTTAACTCGTTGACTGGCATGAGATAAGAAATTTTTGGCGTTTTATTTGAATATTTAAATCCTAGAAATGAACGTGAAAGTATGAAGTATTATCATCCTGAACATCATTCTGAAGAAAAGTTACTCAAAGAATTGTTTACATATCCTTCATATTTTACATATCTGGTTATAGGTGAAACATGATTGACCAACTATCGACTGACCAACTATTCTTGTTATTAACATGGCTTAGACTTTTTTTATTTAAATTTTACTTCCTAGTTTAAGACACCAAAATCTATTGTGTCAAGATCTTATTATATGGTTAAATTTGATATTCCTTAAACTTGGTGCAATACTATTTTGGTCTAATTTATATTACCAAAAACTTAAAGTCGTAATGTTTCAAATAGACTTATCCTAAAACAAAAGTTATTATTGACTGTTTTGAATTGGTTTGTCAAAAAAATTCAAACCTTACAGTTCAAAGTAGTTTGTTTTCCCACTATAAGCACCATTTTATCCTTAAAGGATTAGTTGGAATTGCTTTTTTTGGTACAATAACATTTTGTTAGTGAATTACTTGTTGGTTCTATTTCTGATATTGAAATAGTTAAGCAATAAAGACTTTTGAAAAGAGAGCTATAGAAGAGTGGATATTCTGTAAAGGCTGATAAAGATTTTTTAATATCTGATTTCCTAAAGGGGGAACACTCCTCAAAAATTTATTTTCTAAAATATAGCATTACAAAAGTTGTTATATGTTTCAAATAGGAGGACATAAAATGTTAGGAAGATTTATCACAAATAATGGCACCCCGTTGCCATGGCAACCTGGTAACTAGGTAAAAAAGTGAAATTAGTTCCCTCGCCCTGGCAAAGATTGGAGTTGATTAGAATAATATTTTTAGCTGATTTTTTCAAAACTTATAGAATATTGACAGATCTATGCAATAAGCAGACAGTTTTTTCTAACAACCTTTCTACCAGGTGTTATCCATGTTTGATTGTAGAAATAATTTTTAGCACAAAAATCACTTACGTTTTTCAATATTTCTTCTGTTTAAAAAATGTTTTGAAAAAGTTGTCTGTTCATTGTATACATCTTTATTAAAGGAAGCCTTCCTGAAAATTTCATACAAATCGGTCAAGCGGTTTTCAAGATATCTTTGCCGGGAGATTAAAAACCAGCGTTCTGAGAAAAATGCAAATAAAGATAAAATTGGAAAAAAAAATGTTATAAAAACAATAGTAACTCAAAAAATACCATATATAAAAGTATGTTAACTATAGTTTTTAATCATGAAAACCAGCCTCATACATATTTCCTTCTTTCTGATCAAATTTATCAGATTTTTTATGTTTGCGTCCTCTCAAAATTTTCCTACGCTTCTTGATGGTATCTTTGTTTTTATACTCCGACATTCTGATTCTTCTCCGGTTCAAGTAATTGCAACTAGAAATGGTATGCTGTCCTGGTATCATAAGTAGTTTTTCAAATATTAAAATACTAGACTTTAATCCTATATTAAAGGCTCCAATAGCATCATAGAGTCCAAACTTTAGCTGTGTAAGCGAAACATACTTTGACTTAGGTATTCTGGACCATATCATTGCATTAAAGCTTTCGTTCTGATTCTGCGTTTTCCCATGAAGTAAACGGTTTAAATAAGAATCTGATGTTAATTCAACATAAATAGGCTTCAATTTAAGAATAATATCAATAGGAAGACCTATTCCTGGTTTATACTCATTTGTACCATTAGCTTTATCTCGATTGTATTTACACCAACTATCTTTACCGATCCATCATAGTTTTTGTTACAAACATGTGTTTTTAATTCTGCTTGGTTTTGCTGCTTTGAATTGAGGATATTTCAATTTTCATCGCATACTTTACATTTCCTAGATAAGGCTTCGACATCTAAAACCTTCTCATTTTTTATGGACAATGCTGCCGTAACCCCATTGTGGGAACTATATCCCCTTTTTTGCCATGTTCCATCGACAGAAACTCCAATATCAACTACCTCATCAGGAGATTTGCCTTCCCTGAGTTCTTGTACAGCTTCATGCATAGTTTCATTAGATACTGTTTGCGCTGCGGTGACTAATTTATGTACAATAACATTGTAGCTTTTATTACATATTCCTCTTGGCGTATTCATAAGAGTGGCAAACCGATGTAGACCAGTTTGGCCCTGACCCAGTGTTCTCATAGCATATGCCACTCTTTTATTAACATCATATCCTTCTACATTTCTTGATGTGTAAAAGTCTAATTTAAATCCACAAATACAACCTATAGATAATTTTGATGCAAATCCTTTGCAAGACTTTTTATTCTCGATTAAAGACAACAGAGGTTGCAAGCATTCTG
Organism: Hydra vulgaris; assembly: GCF_038396675.1. Classification (NCBI taxonomy): domain Eukaryota; kingdom Metazoa; phylum Cnidaria; class Hydrozoa; order Anthoathecata; family Hydridae; genus Hydra; species Hydra vulgaris. The sequence continues at coordinate 25,861,021 of NC_088934.1, read as the reverse complement.
GACATCCAAGTTTATCAAATACGGAGGTATTTTATAAACTTGGATGATTACACCATTACTATTAACACTATTTACATCAATATTTACACATTTTTCTTGTTTTCTTAAACCATAAAATGTACATTTACGTTTCTTAAGACGTTTCGTTGAAAATTTAACTCTACCACAACTATATTTCGACTTAAAGCTGTCCATTTTTCTTCACTCGTGTGTAAATTAGCAGCTTAAAAGACGACTTACAATGAACAACACATAAAACACTTTTCTAAATATGTGGTTTTGAATCATGGCTTTAGAGATAGTAGAAAGTATTTATGATGAAACTGCAAAAAAAACGGCATAAAGAGGGGACTATATGCATTTTATTGATAATTTTCTTGTAACTAGGGGCGTTGCTAGGTGAGAATTGCAAACAGGTAGTCATACAAAAATGTCATTTATTTTACAAATAAAAGTTAATTTTGAATAATTTTTTCAAAATTTATTTTTTTAATAAATTTAATTTTATAATAGATAAAAAAAAAAAAAAAAAAAACGTTTTTTTTGAGGAGTGTTCCCCCTTAAGCGTATATATATAATAACACGTAATGAAAGAAATCAGCTATTACACAAAGAAGTTATAGAAAGTCAAACAATAGCAGCTTTACAAATTCATGTAGAATGTGCCATTTTTACTTTATAGATCCTCTTATAAAACTGTAAAAATACATGAAATGTAATATTTATTATTGAGATAAAATACATTTTTTATAAAAATACTCCAACTTTTCTACAACATCTAAGAAATCACATTTATCAAAATTAATGTTTACAATAATAATTCCACTATAATTCCACTATAGTTTGTTTCATAAACAAACATATCTATAAACAAATATTGATTCAGTCCAAATAAACTCATTGCTATTTGGACTTGTGCATAATAGCCAAATGAGTGATTCTTCTTAAGAAATAATTTTCCTGCATATTATATATATATATATATATATATATATATATATATATATATATATATATATATATATATATATATATATATATATATATATATATAATTATTAAATTTTTTTTATAGGTGCCCCAAGGAGTCCTTACGGTCTTACCACAGAGCACCGCGGATAAGTATTTAATCAGAAGTTCACGCCTCCTTCCAAACCGATGTCGCAAAACTTGCCCATAAATGAGATTGAGGTAAGGTTTGAACCACGAGTCCTTTGTTTCTCAGGCAAGTGCGCTACCACTGCGTCACGGTTGTTCTGCTCTGAATTCAGGCACACGCGAACGTTTTATTATGCGCATCAAATATGCATGCTTTTTTTATTAAGCAAAAAAAAAAAGTATAAGTATTAAATATTTTTTTTACATTTTTAAGATACTAAAATATTCATTACATTTTTTGGCAATGCTTTCACTTGATATTTCTTATGCTTTACAAAGGGAATGTTAATCTATAAGGATCCGATCTAATAAAGATATAGTGGATTTGATCTCTCATAGTCGTGATTTTTTTACTGCGTGATGCCAACCTTTTCTCTGATATTCCCGATCAGTTCGTTGAGGCTATCTAGAGCTTTCTTAGAGTTGTGAGAATTACATAAATCAAATTGCTTTAAAAAAATCATTGGAAATAAATATCTGTAATATTCTATATTTAGCTCACATAATTTATCATCAGGAGTTAAATAAAAAATTTTATATGGATATCACCAAATCTTATATTATTTGTTTCAAACTAACGTATTTTAAAAACAAATTCAATCTTCTCATTTTTAAATAAGATACTAAAACACTTTATGATCAAATGTTATTAGGTTAAAATTTAAAGCGACATATATATATATATATATATATATATATATATATATATATATATATATATATATATATATATATATATATATATATATATATATATATGTATATATATATATATATATATATATATATATATATATATATATATATATATATATATATATATATATATATATATAAATATATCAAGAAAATACGCAATGTAAATATTGAGTATTTTTTTACACAGACGTCCGAAAACAACTATTAAAAAAAAAATTGAATAAGGTTGAATTATTAGTGTATGATTTTTAGGATTTTATGGTCGAAATTTTTTTTTTTCAAGTATTTTATGTTAAAATATAAATTTTTTTATGTTAGCTTTTTACTAAAAAATAGTTTAATTGAACATTTTACGTCTAAAAAAAAAATAAAACTTTTTGCCGTTTTTGACTCACTGTGCACCGGTGTCACGTTAAATAAGTTGACCTGTCACGGAGAAAACTGTCCGCGGAGTAAGTTGTCCGGTCGGACATTTTACTCCGGAGTAGAACGTTCTAGTTTGTCCTATCCGTCCGTCTAGGACAATTTACTCCGGTGTTACGTTAAATAAGTAGCCCGTTAAAAAAGTAGACAGATAGCTATGCGCATGCGATAAGCATGCGCAGATATGATGTTAAGTTTCCATTAGGTAAGTGAAATTTATCGTTGAATAAGTAGCCTTGTTCCGTTAGGTAAATCTTCAAAGTTACTTTTCTAATTTAAATCTAAAAAGTCAAAAATTTAATTTGAAAAATGCCTGTTCGCAACTATTCTGTTGAAGATGTTAAACAATATCTCTCTGATGGAAGGATAAAATACTACAAATCAGAGCGTAAATCCTTTTTAAAGTATGCTAAAAAATTCAAACTATGTGGTATGTAAACATTACATTATAGTTTGTTGAATAAATATTTACTACCATTAAATTAAATCTAACTTTTTTTATACTTCAGATGGTAAATTGTATTATGTAACTGCTTTTAAAAAAATACAAGTTCTTATTAACGACTGTGAAAAAATGATAGCGTTTAAAGATGTCCATGATTCTAATCATGGAGCTCATGTTGGTCTCAACAACACTAGAGCAAAGCTAAAAAGTTCATTCTATTGGCTAGGTATTATCAAAATATTACGTATTTTATTCATATTTGAGTTTAGTTTTATGTTAAATTTAATTGTTAGGGATGGTTAATGATATTAACAAATGGGTTAAAGAATGTGACAAGTGCCAATGTATGGAGAAAATAAGAACTGTTGCTCCGGAATTAAAACCTGTTATGGTTAATGGACTGTGGGATATTTTGGGTATAGATCTAATTGGGCCTCTTACACATACAAAACTTGGAAACAAATACATTTTAACTATAACTGATCTTTGGAGTAAATATAATGAAGCTTTTGCAATTCCTGAAAAATCAGCCTTTTATGTTTCAAAGTGCCTTACTACTTTATTTTATCGATTTGGTCCTCCAAAGAAAATTCTTTCAGATCAAGGCAGAGAATTTGTAAATAGTTTGAATGAACTTTTGTTCTCTTCATTTCAAATCAAACACTTGATAACCTCTGATTACCACCCTCAAACTAATGGGCAAGATGAAAGAACAAATCGGACAATTAAGAAATCCCTTTCTAAATTATCCAATGAAACCCAAGACAATTGGGATGAATTGTTAGAAGCTGTTTTATTTGGTCTACGTACATGTGTGCAAAATTCAACAAAATTCACACCCTTTTTTAAAAATTAAAAAAGGGTGTGAATTTTGATAAAAATTGTATGAGGTCTCATTTCCTGCAGTGTATTGAGTGAAAAAAAATAGAGATATTTCCATACATTTCTTTATCATATGGTAAAAAAGTATGCTCATTATCATTCAATGTGATGATTTCTGTCACTGTAAAATAAAATAATATTGATGTAGTGTCTTTAGATTACACAGACCAACAAAAAAAAATTTTTTCTGGTGCCGAGCAAACAATTTGTTTTTTGTATAGCATTTCTCATTTTGATTTCAAATATGCAACTTTTTTTACCATAACGTCAAGTTGTAAAGATATTTAGGTTCAAATCTTAAGTATTTAGGGTAAAGTCCCTAATATTGTCGAATAAAAAGTTATTCAAAAGTATGTCAACCTGGGTCTCAAAAGAAGTGTATTTTCATAGAGATTTTAAAAATGTTATTCATTTGTAATAAAAATAAGTATTTTTTGTATTATTGCTGAATATCATTCTGTTGAAATTTTTTTAAGAGTCTTAATCATTTTTTCACATATTTTTTTGTCAATAAATTTAAAGAAAAAATATTTATGTTTTCTATAATCTCTATGAAAATACGCTTCTTTTGAGACCCAGGTTGACATACTTTTGAATAACTTTTTTTTCGACAATATTAGGGGCTTTACCCTAAATACTTAAGATTTGAACCTAAATAACTTTACAACTTGACGTGATGGTAAAAAAAGAGTTGCATATTTGAAATCAAAATGAGAAATGCTATACAAAAAACAAATTGTTTGCTCGGCACCAGAAAAAATTTTTTTTTTTGTTGACCTGTGTTATAAAATGATAAAAATATTTAAGTGTATATAAATTAGAGTTAGAACTAGAGTTACATGTAGTAAAGATGGAAGAGAGAGATAGATAGAGTTTACTCAGTTTTATATGAGAGTTTAATCTAGAGTTTTCTAAATTAGATTTATGATAAATTTTTTTTTCTAATTGTTACTTTAGTTTAAGTTCTAGTTGTATCATCGTTCTTAAGTAAAAGTTATAATTAATAAATATAAATTATAAATATAAAAAAGTTAAAAATAATTTTCTAATATTATTTTTCTTATATTTCACTCTAGATTGCCTGATTACATTTCAGGTTTCAAGTACTTTTTTAAATTCAAACATTTTTGTCTTTTTTGTTTGTTTCATCTGTCAATTTATTGTAATTATCTCGTAAATAATTCTACTTATGATAAGAATGAAAACTTTCTTCTTCTTCTTCTGTTTTTTTGAGTTTTAGGTACCACAACTTAAGCTCTTATGGCTAGGAGTAATTAAAGAAAAAGATTCCATCACTTATGTTAAAAGTATATTTGATAGGTAAACCTCGATCCCAGGTGTTTTATTTGAGGAGGCAAACAACCGACTATCTAGGAGAGGTATATTTAAATGGACACAAGTTTAATAACAATACAAAGTTAAATGTAAAATTATTTTGGAAAATAAATTTTTAACAATTTAATGTTATGCGTTTTTTTTTACATTTCTCATTTTGTTTCCAAGTAATTGTAATCTACATGTTTTAATTATTACACGTTTGGATACTGCTGGTTTATAATTGTAACGTTATGGAAGGTTTAAGATCATATTTAGATCAAAACCTAGAACTTGTTAAATTTCAAACCATTAACTCGTTTTCCAGATCAGAAATGGATTCCTATGTTTATTAAGTGTAATAGATTTTACACTTTTTACACTTATATGAAAATTTTCATCAGCTGAAAATTTATAGATAAGTCTTCTTTTTTTAAAAAATTTTAAATTAAAATAACTCTTTTAGAAATACTTTTACATTAAGAGATATTATTACTTATCCAGGAGGCACCGTGTGGGGTGGGCGCCAGATATCAAAATTTAAACATATTATGACATTTATATCACTATCTATAAACATAAGCCATAATACAAAATAAGATCGCTAATCAAGAGCAGTGCGGCGCTCCTAATCGTATTGTTACGGTAAATATGTTTGCAAATATTAAGTTCTTATAAGATTATTTTTAAAGCCATACTTTTTAATAAGGATTTTATAAAACTTTAATTTAAATCTTAACTTAACTTAAAATTTAGAATTACGTTTGGCGTTAAAAATATTGTCTTGATTGCTCATTTTGTCTACTTTTTTAACGGGATACTTATTTAACGCCTATAGGCGTTATATAAGTATCCGTAAGTTAACGCATGCGCAGATACAAAATTTTGTCAACTTCTTTAAGGTGGTACACCAGGAAGAAAAATGACAAAAAAAAAAATTTTTTGATTTTTTTTTTTTTTTAATTTTATGAAAGATTGACCCTTTAAGTTGACTTTTAAAAAAAACTTTCGACATACTTGTTTAAATATATAGCTTAACTTTGACCTACTTGAGCCCCACTATCATATAAAACTCCCTAGCAACCTCATAGCAACAAGTTTTTAACTTGTTTTGGAAGTGATTTTGGACTTGTTTTTTCAATAGCAATTTTAAGATGAAAGCATAAAGTCATCAAGAAAGAATTGCTCTTGTTTTCCCGGTCTAAACTGCATTGATAGAAGTCACAAGCCTTATTAAACAGAGCACAAACATTCTTGTTGCTTATTTGCTTTTTTTTTGTTAAGATGTCAAGTAAAAAAAATTTATTTAGAAAAGTTAAAAGAAAATGGAATGGATGTCATCCTAATAAAAATTATTCTACTGTTCAGCCTTTAATATCTCCATCTTCATCAGTTGTTCCAACTAGTCTCAGTGCTAAGAAACTAGTTACTGACAATAGTATTGAAAGTTTTGATGATAAACAAATTGATAACTATTTCGTTTTGATTAATTTTACCATATTAAAAAGTTTGATTTCAAAAACAGTTTGTCAGTGCTGTTATTCTCCTCTTTTAATTAAAGATAAATTAAGTCACAGAATGGGTTTTTCTCATTTACTCAATATGAACTGCTCAGCTTGTGGCTGGTCTACGTGTACTTACACTTCACTAAGAGTTTTATCAAAAAAGAAACCAGAAAAAAGTAAAAAAAAAACTTTTGAAGTAAATATGCGTGCAGTTATTGGTTTTCGAGAAATTGGTTGTGGATTTAGTTCTATGAAATCGTTTTCTCGATGCATGAACTTAAATTGTTTGACACTGAATGGATTTCAAATAGTTAGCCAAGATGTTATGACAGCTTACAAAAAAGTTGCAAATAATAGTATAAAAAAAGCTGCTACTGAGCTTCAAAATGGTGATGATACCAATGAACCATCAAAAATACGTGTTTCGATAGATGGTTTTTGGCAAAAACGTGGGCACATGTCATTGAATGGAGTAGTTACTGCATTATCTGGTGGTAAGTGTATTGATGTAGAAGTTCTCTAAAAACACTGCAAAGGTTGTGAAATTTGGGAAAAGAGAAAACATTCACCAAAGTTTGATTCTTGGAAAGTAGGACATGATTGTTCCATTAATCATCATAAATCTTCTGGAGCAATGGAATCTATTGGTGCAGTGAATATTTTCAAGCGATCTGTTCAAAAGAATAATTTGATTTATACGGAATATCTCGGTGATGGAGATACATCATCTTTTAACGATGTTTTATCTGCTGATCCTTATCATGAGTTTAAAGTGATACCAGAAAAACTGGAATGTGTTGGTCACGTCCAAAAAAAGTTGGGTACACGATTACGTAATTTGGTTAAAAAATACAAAGGAACAAAAACACCTATTTCTGGTAAAGGAAAGTTGACAGAAAAACTTATAAATTCAATGCAAAATTTTTATGGTATGGCTATTAGAGCCAATAAAGGAGATTTATACCAAATGAAAAAAGCAGTTTATGCTATACTCTTTCATTTTACTAGCTTTCCTGATAATGATTATCGACACCAATTTTGCCCTAGAACAACAACTAAAACATGGTGTAAGTACTGGAATAGTAGCAAGAAAAATATAACTTCATCTATGTCAATTCCACCATGGATAAAGACTTTAATTCTTCCTATTATCCAAGACCTACAAGCTGATGAGTTACTCAAAAAATGCCTGCATGGTGAAACTCAGAATGGTAATGAAGCATTAAACTCTTTGATATGGTCTCGTGTACCCAAAAACAACTTTGTAGGGAAAAATGTTCTTGAAATGGGTGTTCATTCAGCAGTGATCCATTACAATGATGGTGCAAATGGTGTCTTAAATGTACTAAAGTATTATGGTTTAATCGGTTCAGTAACTTGTAAAAAATCAATTTTAGCAAATATTGCTCGTGTCAAACAAATGAATTTAAAATCGAATAATGAAGGAAAAAGTAGAAGAAAATATTTAAGATCAAATAAAATGGTTTCCCGTGATGCTGAACAGGATAAGAAAAAAGAATTTTATGTAGCTGGTGGTTTTTAGTAGTTTTAACACTTCAAAATGATCTATTCTTTTTTATTTCTTGTTTTTTTTGCATAAATGTTTTTTTAGGGTTTTTTAAAATTCAAAACACGATAACTTAAGTACAGTTTATGTTTATGAGCTGAAATTTTCAGGAAATGTTTATTTAACATTGATGCTCCGGTTGACCCATGGGTTTTTCTTGGATTTGGTTAGATAAAAAGTTATTGCTATAAATCTATAGAGGAAGTCAAAAATTTTCAATTTTTTTAGTAAATTCGTGATAAAAAGAGTAATTTTCAAAAAATTTAAAAATGCATGGGTTAAACGGTAAATAATAAGTTGTTTTTTAACTGTATCGATTTTTAATCCATAATCTTTTCACTAGATAAAGATATTATGTTTTGAAATACAGCCTTTATTGTTCTTTTTTCCGCCATTATGCATTTTTAATAAGTTTTAAAATTTATCTTTTTAAATAAAAATAATTATAACACTTTATTAAAACAAGTTTTCATCAAAAAGATACATTTTATATAATATTTCACAGTTTCATTTTTTCCCTGGTGTACCACCTTAACGGGCTACTTATTTAACGTAACACCGGAGCAAACTGTCCTACGTTGTAGTAAACTGTCCTGCTTTTTTTTGCGAATTATTAACTTCGGACCACTCAAGCAATGTGTTTTAGCGTTTGTTTAAACGATGGTTTGAGAACTCGCGCATTATTCTGCGGCATAAAAAAAGATTTAACACTTTATATACTAAGCATAACATTATTGTAATTAACATAGTGATATTATGCGTCACGTAACTCATACAAATGAACCTGAAGTTTTTTAGTTCACAAGGTCGTTTTTTACCGATTTTAAAATTTAAAAAATTAAAAAAATGTTTACACATTTTTTTAATTTTTTAATGCTATGTAATGACATGTTTAGAACTTTATATTTCGTTTCAGGCTTAAGTTAAAAACAGTAAAAAAATTAAAATTACGTTTTAAATCTTGTTTGAAATTTATTCTAGATTCAGAATCAGAGCCGTAACAACAATTTTGATTTTAGGGGGCCCTAGGGTTCTTTTGAAGGAGGATGGGGATAAAAAGTTTGTTAAAATTATTTTACGTATATGTTTTTCAATAATAATTATAATTTAAAAATTTTTTGGAGGGGCAAAGGCTTCCCCGGTAGTTACGGCTCTGAGAATATATATATTAGAGTGGAGCGATTTTCATAGCAAAAAAAAAAAGAGTTTAAAAACCAATATTACTGAGACACGAATCAAGGTCTATTAATTATAAGATAAAAGTAAAAAAATATTTTTTGATTTTGATGAGATCTTGAGGGTCCTCTTTGGAATTTAAATTCTTGAAAGGTCCTAATATTTTTGAATTTTTTTATTCTAAACTATATCAACCTTGGACTCAAAAAAAGCAGAAAAAAGTGCTTGTTTCATAAATAATAATTTTATTAAAAAATTTTTTTAGTAAAAAAAATACTTGCAAAAATATACCTTAAAACCCCCGCTTTGTTGAGGACGGGGGTTTTTTATGAAAAAAGCAACTCTACTTTTTTTAATTTTAATTTTTTAATAAAAACAAATATTATTTTCAAAATCAGCATATTATTTTGCTTCTTTTAAGTATCAAGTTGATATAGTTTAGAAAAAAAAAATTTAAACAATATTAGGACCCATCAAAAATTTAGAATCCAAAGAGGAACCTCAAGAACTCATCTAAACTAAAAAAAAAAAGAGTAAGGTTCTTTTTTCACCAAAAGATATTGATTTGCTCAGGCAAATCAAATTTCAAAAATTTTCAAAATCGCTCCTCTTTTAAAGTGAAGTTTTTTCAGCTCCTATAGCAACGCCCATATCAACGGCAATTTCCTGACTTTTAGTAAACTAAATTTTTTATTTAGTACCTAATTGTTTTTGCAACCTTTATTTCAATTTATGTAGTACTTAATTAACTTTGCCACATATATTACTAAAATATACTTTTTAAACAGAGCTCTCTTTTTTGACCTTGTACGAAACATTAAATTGAAAATGAAAACTTGAAATTTTCAGGGAGTACTCTTCTATAATTACTTGAGAGACTGTAGCAGAATAACTCACATATATAATACAACAGTTAACACATGATAATATTTTAAGTTTTGAACAATTATCTTAAATAAAAAATAATTTTTTTATTTTTGCTTTAACTGCTTTGATCTGCCATTATGATAGAAAAATTTTTATCAAAAATTTACAGGCCAGTAAAAACGTTCTGAAACCGCGTAGTGCTTGTTCTTTCAAAGTGATAAGTAAGATGTTTACTATGACAGAAACAAATAATTTACTTTCTCTGCTCATTGCTAAAAATAATCTCAACCCATAAACCCTTCTTTGACATATATTTTAATTAATTACCTTCCATTCTAAACCTGGAAAAACATATATTCTCTTTTCATTGAGAGTGCAACTAATGGGATAGACCCCTTTAGTTAAGTAAATATTAACATCGAGAAAGTCTTTTTCTTCTTTTTCATCATTCACTTTATCCATTTTATTTAAGAAACTAAAGTAAGTTTTTAAAAAACTCCACCTACCAAACTAGTTGACTTTGTCAACCAAATTATATTTTGACAAAAAAATCTAATGATGTAGGTCATTTACGAAAAGTTGAAGTAAATACCATCTAATAATATTAATGATACAAATAACAATGATAAAAATAAAATAACCAACTGAACAATTACAAGAATGATAATTTTATAATTAAAAAAAATCAGTATTCAATTTTAAACAACAATAATAAGCTAAAGCAGTTGGAAACTGCTTTAGTTTGTCACTATTCTATTAAATAAACAGTTCCATTAATGACACACAACTGCATAAACAATGATATGTTTGTTTGATTAGATAAGGTATACTTTGTGGGGTTTAAGAAATAAACAGACATGTTATAGTAGAGTAAATAAATGTAAATAAATGTAAAATAAATGTAAATAAATAATGGTATTTTGCAATGTTACCTGAAAATAAAACTAATCCTACCTTTATTGAGTTGAATTCAATTTTTCCTTAACTGTTGGCGAATGATTTATAAAGTAAACTTAAATTCATGGAAGTTTACTAAATTAAAACCATATTTCAACAGTAGGGAAACTAAAATAAAATAATGGCAAAATTAAAACCAATGAAATAAAGGAATAAAAAAGAATCAATTTTTTAAATATAATTATTTAATAATAAAATAAAAACAAATCAAAAACTTCAAGTCTTTGAAACCTTACAACAAAAATCTTCTTCAAACTCCAAGCATAAATAAATAAATTTCCAGGCGTAAATAAAATAAAAATAATAATAAATCCAAATAAAGCTCCAGCATAAATAAAATTATAGACATAAGTATAAATCTAAAGAAGAAGAAAAACAATAACTCTTTGAACTAATCCTACTCTTTAAGCTAGTACTACTTTTCAAGCTAATGCAACATTTTAAGCTAATACTACTCTTTAAGCTAATACTACTATTTAGCCTAAATTTCTAGCTTACTTATCATAAACTAACTACAACTTGTAAAATCAAACAATTATCTTACTTGTAGTACAATGAAAATGATTACTTGATTTTAAATCTGATATAAAACTTTATGACACTCACAACTGAAAATGTAACTCGCACACATTCATATAGATACAAAAATAAAATAAAAAGAATAACATATGATATAACTCATGTCTTTATCAAAATACTATAATATCACAATTACTATTATTAGCAGTAACTATCTATTAGAATTTTATATAGTCAAAATTATTAATAGATATTTTATTATAGAATGTATAGAAATGACGCTGCAACTCATAAAGTTGAAACTGAAACTACATAGAATTTCAGTTTATAACAACCAAAAAAGTTAACAAGGATTTAAAAAAATACACAAGATCTGAGATTTGAGGTTAAAATTAAAACTATTTGTAAATGTGGTTCTTAAATTTATTTACGCTTGTTGACTTGATGGTTTCTTGTGTTAGTACATTCCAGTCATTTACAACTCTATTAGTGAAAATTTTTTGTCTGATTGTGTTATTGACTCCTTATGCATTTTTAATTTATGACCTCTTGCTCGACGATTAGTATTAAAATATTTAATTCAGTTAAGCAAATTTATTTCGTCAATTCGTTTTACTAATTTGAACATTTGGATTAAATCACTTTGCTTTATTTAGGTATGTGATAAAAAAAAATCAAAATTCTGTGGTATTAAAATCAAAGATATCATTAGAAGCAGTTTTTAATAACTAAAAAAATGCTACCAAATTTTTTATTTTTTGATGTCATTTAAGAAAGTTATGAGTTTTTTAGGCACAAAAATTGTTGATAAATAAGTGATCAATAGAAAGTTAAAGAAAAAATCAATTGTCTCTGGGTAGCAAAGATTAATGGGTATATTCAAGGATGTATATAGGTGGTAGGAGGGTTGGTGTGTGGTAGGTAGTTAAGGTTGGTGGTGTAAGTAAATAATTTTCAAAAGTTTATGTTTTTAGGTAAAACAAAATATGTAGTAAAAGAAATGCAGTAAATGAAAAAAAAAGTGGTCAACACAAACTGATAGTTATATTCATTTATTTCATAAAAGCTAAAACTACAAAAACTTCAAAGCCGCATAATGTTTTTAATATGTGGCTATGAAAATAGCCTTTTTTAAATATTAACCAACGCTTAGTTTTTAGGATAACATAAGGTCTCCATAGATTATATCAGCAGCAAGTACGTATTTTGAAATGTCATAATCCACTGCATCATTATCATAGGATTCATTATCTTTCCAGCATGCTACAACATAAACTTGCTTACCATTTTTTACCTTCATTTTTTCAAGTTTACCAAAATAAAGAACTGCTTCTTGCATTTCTGAATTAAACCATAAATGGCAAATGTTTCTACCAACTACTTAATCTGATAGCATATCAGAGAGGTCTGATAATTGCTTAGTCTCTAGTTCTTGAAGTTTTGTTGAAATATCTGACAAACTAAGGTTTTGAATTTGAAGAGCCAATGTTTTTCTACTTTTATCCTCTTTTTTTTGCTTCTTCAACATGTTACGACCAATCATTTCAAGCTTTATTTCATAAATATTTTTTTTATTTAACTCTCTCTTTTTTCTGGCTTTATTTATTACCCTGTAGACAACTTTCATTTTTTTATCTTTATCTACTTGGTCAATGTAATCACTTACATTATTTTTTATTGCTCTTAATTTTGATGACAAAAAACATAAAGTAGAGTTAGGAGCACGATGTTTAGCAGCACTGAACATACCCATGACTTCTTCTGCATCAATATTATGAAGCCTGGCTGTCTGCATCTCTTTTATAAGTTGTTCTGATACCTCCAAATTAAAATATCTTGTATACTGTCTTTTTAAAACACCAATAATAGTTGATAAACAGAATACAATCATTTGTCCAACTTCTTTGTCTTTTGGGCACACCAAAGCAATTTCTTCAAAGATCTTATCATTCTCAATTATATTTCCGAACAAATCTTTTGTGCTAAATAACAATATAGGATTATCTTTTACATGATAAAGATTTTTTAAAACATTTTCAACTAATTTTATCCCTTCAATGACTTAAACTTCCTGTAGCTGACTGATAAAATAATGTCGCCCATGGTCCTGTTAAAGTCTTTCCCAATAGCCCTAAGACGCACATTTCTTTTTTTTAGCTTTTTCATTAATAAAGTCTATTCTTAAACTACTTTGTAGCCCTCCACATGAAACTGTACTGGTACTTAAAAATTTAACAAATAAGTTGTAGTGCTGGATTAATATACCACATATATGAAACAAAATATGCAATCTGTTCCCTCTGTAACGGGGAATGAGTCCTTTGGGAAGTTTCATCTCATCTAAAAAGATTTTAAAACCTTCAGGATCTCCTTTACCATCTTTGTATCGCATCTTATTCAATTGTAAAACTATATTACCAGCGATACAATCTTTCCCAAACAGCACTCCATTATGTGTTTCAATCATTTTTAATGCAGACCTGCAAGAGCTGGATATTGTTTCAAGAGGGTGTAAGTGACAATTAAGTTCATTTAAAACTTTTCCCCATGAAGAATTTATTAGCTGAACAGTTGCATGATTAGTGGCAACACGATCAGTCATAGAGTTTGTAATGTTTTGAATAATTTTTGAGCGGCTCTTTTGATAGTCGCAATTATGGAAATCAGAATACAAAAAGGCAAGTTGATCTATTGAAGATACAACATGAGTTTGATAATCCTGTGCAGTACCACCTGACAACTGATCTATTGCTATAATATGAAACTGTGTTTTGGTTGTAAAATGAATAGAGTTTATATGTACTCCTTCTTGGGTTGTTGCATCAAACCCAAGGGTAAAATTGGCTGTAGAAATCGCAACTTCAGCAGCATGAAGGTCGCTGATTATACCAAATTTACGAACCATCTCTTCAACTGTGCTACAATGTGGGAAATTTTCTATATGTGCAATGCCTAAATGTTTAAAAATTTTTGGAAACAAAATTGGTATACTTTTTGTTGGTACCTGGTTAACAATGGCATCATAAATCATTAATCCTAGCTGCCATGTAAATATTTTTTCATCTTTTTTGAATGGAAAATGTTCATTAGCAGAATCCTTTAACTTATCCAATTTGTATAGCAAGTTCATATTTTTATGTTCTAGACCCTTTATCCGGTTATCTTTAATCAAATTGGTATAATTCCAGCTGATTGTTGCCTTAAAATTGAAATAGTTAAGTTTTTCCTTTTAATAGTTTGATTTAATCTTTTAATTACATAAGGATCTGTTTTAATTCTTGCTTTTAGGTTAGTTAGTTTATCTTTATGATCGGATTTCATTTTTGCATTATATTTAATAAATATGTATAAATAACTTATACATAAAGAATAATCTCTTTTTTAACAATTGATTTCTAGAAGTAATGTTACAATCCAGTTCTTTAATTGGTTTTTGATACACAAAAGAAGTAGAAGGTTCATGCAGTTTTGCTTGAATAGGTGCTAAAAGTAAATTAGATGATTCACAAAAACTACTTTTTGCTTGAATAGGTGCTAAAAGTAAATTAGATGATTCACAAAAACTATTTTTTGCCACTGTTGATGGCTCGTTACTTTTAAAAATAATTTTGCATAACTCTTAAAGTTTTCTTTCGTTAGATGACTTAAGGTTGTACAAAAAGGTTGACCAAATTATATATCTGGCTATGAGTTGGATAAAAATCAAAATTTTTATAAATGCTTTTGGCAGTTTTTAAAGTCGACTTGGATTGTTGCAAATACAATAACAAAACATGTCCGTTGTAGCATTTGCTTTCAATCTGGGGCAAATGTAAAATTGTCTATTAAATACTGCTTTGCAAGCCCAGTTTTAAAAAATGTAACCGGAAAACTTTTTTCTGAATTCATATGAACTGCAAGGTATAAAATATATTAATTATAAATAATTTTTATTTTGCTAAACCAATACAGATTTAAAAAACTAGTTCAATTGTCACGTGACATCAGAATCAAAACATTTCACGGCATAATTACTACTACTTTTTTTCAGAAAAAGTGAATCTACTACCAAAATTGCCTGCAATTTTAGCATATATTCCAATCTATAAAATTTTCTTAAATTTTAAGAATTAAAAGAAAAATACTTTTTCTTGTTGAAGTTTTAAAAATTGTCGAGAACAAACTTTTACTTCGATGATAACTTTGTATTCCTTTTTGATCAACTTTTTCAGCTTGTCTTAACTGTCATATGTAAATACTTTAATGTATTTTATACTGAAATTATAATTTGAAATATGAAGATTATAAAAAACAACTATACCTATTCTTAAACCATCAACAAGTTTAGTAATATTGTTAAGGCAGAACATGACTTTGACGCTTCATGAAAAATTCGGAAAAACTTTTTTATGTATATTTCGGCTAACGTAAAATTGAAATTCACGCATCCCTACCTTATTGATAAAATATATAAACTTTGTAAACTATATATATATATATATATATATATATATATATATATATATATATATATATATATATATATATATATATATATATATATATATATATATATATATATATATATATATATATATATATATATATATATATATATATATATATATATATATATATATATATATATATATATATATATATATATATATATATATATATATATATATATATATATATATATATATATATATATATATATATATAGTTTATAATGCATTTATAATATATAAAATATACATTATGATAATGTCAACCCTCGTAATTAGGGTCGGCATTCGGCAATGCTGACCTAACTGCCGACCTAAAAGTATTTGAGATCGGCAAAAAATTGCCGACCTTGTTTCTATGCTTTATGGTTAGACCTTTGTATCAAATAATTTTTGCCGACCTGATGCCGACTTCAAAAAGATTGAGGTCGGCAAATTATGGCCGACCTCATTTTTTCTAATTCCGAGGGTTGTAATGTATATTATATATATATATATATATATATATATATATATATATATATATATATATATATATATATATATATATATATATATATATATATATATATATGTATATACTAAAGCATATTTATGCAACAAATTGTTACTGTATTTTTGTTACATTATTTATGAATATATAGATTTTTATTTTATTCTGATTCACTCCCAATAAGGCTGCAAGCAACCACTATTAAGTTAGGAGTTACTGGAAAAAATAATAGAGTTATAGAGCAAGGAAACGGTTGACTTAAAAAAGTTGAAGTTTGTATGAGTCAGGAAAACATGAAGACGGGAGAGAGTTACAAAGGGTTGATGTGCGGGGAAAAAAACAACAGATTTGCTTAATTACTAATTACTAAATACTAGTTTGTTTTATTTTAATGCAGTATATCACTGTTGAAAGGAGCTATCATCTCTAGCCCCATCTTAAACTAATTAAATTAGTTATTACAATATTTTTGTTACTGTAGTAAATATTATTATTACTGTAGCAAATATTATTTTTAAATAATAACTAAATTCAGGAATTAATAATAATAGCTCTCTTACGCTAAAAGTAACTTTAATTATACAAAATAAGTCCTCTTTTTCTCTGAAAAGTCTCTAAGCATTTTCTTAATTTGTCTTACTTAAAAACGTCCAC
Organism: Hydra vulgaris; assembly: GCF_038396675.1. Lineage (NCBI taxonomy): Eukaryota > Metazoa > Cnidaria > Hydrozoa > Anthoathecata > Hydridae > Hydra > Hydra vulgaris. The sequence continues at coordinate 25,843,875 of NC_088934.1, read as the reverse complement.
AATCTTTTTGTCTGATGATAGTTCATATTATTCAAAGCGGACAACTTAATCCAACGTAAGACAGTCTACTCCGGAGTAAAATGTCCTATTGGACAATTTACTCCGACGGACAGTTTTCTTCGTGACAGGACAACTTACTCCAATGAAGGACAATGTAGGACAATCAAATTAAAAAAAAAACATGCGTTTAACCAACTCCTACACGGTGTAATTAAGGCGATTTACAAATTATTCGAATTCTTATATTTGGAATTAGTTTAGTTTTCTCAGCGTAGTATGTCCTAACAAGAGCTTTAAATGGTATAACTTTTTATGCTACAGGCTTTTTTAATATTTAATGAAACTTTTCTTTTTTATATATAAATTTCAAAACCTTTTTACTACCAGTAATAGTGAATCTAAAGAACACCATTTTGGAGTCTTTAGATCAATTCCGCTCATCAGCGTTAACATAAATTTGGTTAAAATCTTTTAAAAAAGTTCCTTAATTTACTATTGATCCTAGTTCTAATCGTTTCTGACGTTATATTAACTATATATAGTTGTCAAAGCACAATATTTCTATCAGTTTTCACAAAAAATATTAGAATTCCGATCAAGAAAGAGCTTATAATTTGAAAAAATTGCCAATAAACTATCAGAACAGGTCATATTATTAAACTATAATGTTCATATCACCTAAAAAATGTATTTATTTAAAATCTTATTAAGATTTGGGCAAGCGATTGTGATTTTAAGGTTGTTTTTTTTTAAAAAAAAAGGAATCTGTAGGTCTGGGTTTTTTCGCTATAAGCATTTATCTATATATTAATACGGTAATGAATAGTGCGCATAGTTACGCCTAATGTTCGTGTTGTTAATGACGGTTCTGTATTCTGTAAAATACACCATTTCTTAGTTTTTAAGTAGTTTCTAGACTTTTGAATGCGCGGCTATATATTCCATGCGGTCTTTCGCAAGCAAGCAAATTAGAGCTGATATATTATTATTTTCGAAAAGAATTGATGTTGTTCATTGTTTAAAATAGAAAATTTAAATAATCGTTTGTTTGTTGTTGGTTGTTTTTATTTTTCTAATTTTTATAGCCTGTTTTTATTTTTTAGAAAAAGTTTATAACTAAAATTTCTGTTTTAGTAAACTGTTTCAGTTTCGTCGTTTTTTTTTAGAACATTTTAAGCAAGTATTGTTTTATTTTCTGGAGCAATTAAGAGGAGCTGATGGCTTTTTTAGTAAGTTCAATTCATTTTCTTATTTATAGATTAAGATTATTTTTTGTAGAAAGAATAATGAGTATAAAATTTTATTTATGTGTTTAATATGAAAAGTTAAATAGAATAAGATTGTTGTTTGTGTTCATGTAAGTTTATATACATAAGTTTGCGTTTATTTCAATCTATTTTATATTGCTCTATATCTATATGTATATTTTATATTCTTAGGAAAAATAATAAGGAATAGAAAAATAAAAAAAAATTCTTCTGGAATTTGTCAAAAGAATGTTGTGTTATGCTTCATTTTAAGGTATCTGAATATGTATCTATTTGAAGTTTATAATTTTGTTCTTTAATGGTTTCATCTTTTTCACTACAATGTTGTAAATTGTAGTCTGCATTCTTTGTTACATTAAAAATAATAAATGCTAATAAATGTCATTTTACGTGTATGTAGTGATATATATAGTTGTTTTATAAATGTGTTTATATAAATGTGTTTTTATAATAGTATGAAGTATATTTTATCCAGGGATGCGAAGTCCCAATAGGACTCCAGCTTTTTGTATCTACTTTTTCCAAGTCTGTAGTGTCCAGAAGCTCTAAACATGTTTATTGACTTATTATCTGCTATAATAATTTCATGAGATTTAATGACTTGAAACTTATTGTTTATAAGCCAGGAGTCCTTGCCGCCATTATACCTAAGAATTCTGGGCTAAAAAAACGATTGTTCCTCTAACCTAAAAGTCTTAATTTTTTTCCTATAAGTAGTCCATAAACTTATTTATATTTTTAGTGCTCCTGTATACCAAAAACTAGGATAAAGTAATCTATTGTGTTTTATAGTTAGTATAACTATAGTAAAGTAATATTAAAAACTAAAGTAAAGTAATATTGTGTTTTATAGTTAGTATAACTATAACACACAATATATTTGAGATATAGATCTAGAGCAAGACTCGTCAACCTTACCAGTCAAGTGGTGTTACTGCTTTAGGTCTAAGTGTAGTCTAGCCTTCAATATAACTATTCTGAAAATACATAACATCTTTAATTATTTTTTGTGTAATGTTGTTACCTTTGACTTATCTTTATGTTAGTGTCTGTTGTTAAAAATGATTAATATGTAGTTTCATTACTAGAACTCGCTGCTTTTGTTTCTTAATATAAATACATTAATATAATTTCTTCAAGCAGAAGCATAAATTAGTGAATTTTATCTGAAATAGCACAGTGAATATTATTATTATTAGTGCGCATAGTTATACCTCTTGTTCGATATTAGTTACAATTCTGTATTCTGTAAAATACACTATTTCTTAGTTTTTAAGTAGTTTCCAGACTTTTCTTAACGAATTGTTTTCTTAAAGAAGTCATGACCTTTAAGAAAACACTTGGTTATGAAAATGTTTAAGTTGACATTAGGTAGATAATGTTTAGTAGCTTAAATTGATAGGTAATAGAAAATCTTTTTAAAATTTTATTAAGTAATTAGTTTATTGTAATCTTTTTTTAAATTGTACTTTTAAATGTGTTATAGATGTTAATATTGAAAATATTAGTTACTATGAGTCTTATAGTTATTATATGTTTGTTTTTCTATATTTAATATACCATTAATCATTTTCATACATTTTTATTAAAGTTTAACTGTTTATAATTTATTAAGATTTAGATTATTAGAAAATTCATGTTTACAGAGTTGTTATTAATCATGATCGAGTTGTTGTACCAAAGAAATTGAAGAGGTTTATTTATAAAATGTACTATATATGTTATTAAAAAAATTTTGGATTTCATATGTTTTCACTAGTAATATAATAGTTCAATATATATATATATATATATATATATATATATATATATATATATATATATATATATATATATATATATATATATATCCTTGGAGTTGCAGCAGCGTCATATTTTGTGTGTTGGGGGGGGGGGGAGGGGGTTAATAACCTGTTTTGTACATAACGCATTTATAAGTTTTATTATGCATTTTGTTCAATGTTTTCTCCCAACACATGAACTATGACGCTGTCCGCAACTGCAAGGATATATGTATTTATATATATGTATGTATATATATGTATGTATATCTGTATGTATGTATATATATATATATATATATATATATATATATATATATATATATATATATATATATATATATTTGTTTATTTTCTGAATTTTTTTCACTGCTTCTTAATGTCAATCAATTAAATGTAAGTAATGCTGTCCTTGCTGCATTGAACGAGCAACCAAGTGTAGAAAATCAACATTCCAGATTGTTTTTTATGGATGGACCAGCTGGTAGTGGAAAAACATTTACGTATAACTATTTGGTTGCTGAAACCATAGGTAGGGGTTTTAAATCTGCTACAGCTGCATGGACTGGCATAGCAGCAACTCTTCTTACAAATGGATCTACATTGCATGGTTTATTCAAAATTCCTGTCCCAATATTGGATAACACCACATGTAATGTAACCCCTAACTCTATACATGGACATTTTTTAAAACAAGTTAATTTGTATTTGCTTGATGAAACATCCATGATACCTAAACATGCCTTAAATGCAATTGATAGGTTTTTAAAAGATGTTTGCAACAACAACTTTCCGTTTGGAGGAAAAGTCATTCTTTTTGGTGGTGACTTCAGGCAAATACTGCCTGTTGTAAAAAGAGGACAACCAGCTGAAATTATAGAATCGTGTATAAAATGTTCCTTTCAGTGGCGATGGGTGCAGAAATTTACATTAACTGAAAATATGAGAGTACATGATGGGGAAAGAGAATTTTCCCAATGGCTATTAAAACTTGGTAGTGGAACAATGCCTGTCAAAGAGGAGGATCCTTTTAAAGGATGCATTGAAATACCAAATCATTATTAGAGAAAATGAATCGATTGCTGAAAAGATTTTTGGAGATGCTGATCAAAATGATTATTCTAAGCGCGTGATTTTAACACCAACTAATGTTGATTCATTATCAATCAATGAAGAACTGCTTGAATGTCTGCCGGGTGAGGTCAAAATTTATTTAAGTGCTGATCAAATTGATACTGATGACCTTAATGAAAGAAATAACTTTCCTGTTGAGTTTTTGAACAGCTTAACTCCTTCAGGTATGCCACCTCATTGTTTAAAATTAAAAATTGGTTGAGTAATTATGCTACTTAGGAATTTAGATCTCAAAGCTGGGCTATGCAATGGTACTCGAATGAAAGTTAGTGCTCTTCAAAATAATTATATTGATGCAGAGGTTTTGACAGGTGTTTCTGGTGGTAAACGGGTTTTTGTTCCTCGAATTCAGTTGGCTCCATCAGATTCTAATTTACCTTTTGTTCTGAAACGTCGTCAGTTTCCTGTCAGATTGGCTTATTCAATGACAATTAATAAAAGTCAAGGTCAAACATTTGATAGAGTTGGGTTATATCTCAAAAAACCGTGTTTCTCTCATAGTCAACTATATGTTGCATGTTCAAGAACTAGAGCATTTAATAGTTTGTTTTTCAAAATTGATAAACATCTCATTCAAGGTATGGTAGGTGGAAAGTGTTACACAAATAATGTTATATTTTCTAATGTTCTTAATTTATAGTCTTTTTCATTTTCATTTTTCATTCATTATAGATTTTCATTTCGAAAATTTACTGTTTGTAGGTTGTGAGCACATTTTGTATGTATAACTTTATTTATTATTTTAATTTTTTTTTTCATAGTTTTTGATAAATATATCTGTCATTTAATATTGTTATAAAATGTGTTTATATTTGTTATATAAAACCATATTTGTTTATAGTTGTATATATGTTAAAATTATGTTGTTTCCATGTTTTCAAAGTGGTATGACTTGGCATTATGTTGAGCAAGATTGATAACTTTGCCAGCCAAGCGGTGTACTTATAGCAGAAGTGTGACTTGGCAGTATTTAGTGCCAGGCGGTGTTACTGCTTTAGAGCTAGGTTGTGTTGTCTAGTCTTTTTTTAATTATTATGGAAACACATAATATCTGTTAATATTTAGCGTAATGTGTATGAGAGAGTATGCAACCTTGATCTTTAAATCTGGGGCGTTTTAATGTCCTAAATTTGAAGTAATTGAATAACTAATATTGAATATAAAAGCAAATATACTTTTATGTATTTATATGTTTAGTAAAAAGATAAATATAGTTAACTTAAAATTGGTTTTCTAATTTTGTCTTTCATATTTTAATTTGGTTTGTTATTTTCGCTGGATTTTAGGATCAAGGGTGTGGTGTAAATATTAGATTGTTATGTTTTATTGTTGTGCTGTTTTGTGTTGATAGACTGCTTGGCTTACCTTCACGTTGGTGTCTATTGTTAAAAATGAATAATTGGTAGTTTCATTATTGGAACTTACTGCTTTTATTTATTTACTAAAAGCCAAGACAACATTTTGCTAAAAATGCAATTTATATCTTAATTTGATTTTTATTTTTTTTTAGTATTGTTAATCCTTTTGTACTTGGAAACAGATTTTATAGTTACATTTTCGATAAATGTTTATATTAACTGCCATGTCAACATAGGTTACTATAAATAGGTAAATCGGTTTTGAATTTTTATGTGGTTTTTTTATTTTTATTTATTTTTTTGTAATTACGGTATCATAATTCCATTTTTTTTTTTCTTTAAGATTTACGATTGACGCATTTATACGATTTTTAAAAAAATACCCTGATTTCCTTTTATTGTAAATTTTTTGTCAGTTAAAATGATATAAATATATGCAATTAGTTCAATTTTTTTTTAAATTTCTCTTTTATATGCCTAATAATTTGTTGTACGTAACTTAAGAGATGTTTTTAAAGATGTTTTTAAAGAGGCAACTAAAAACAAACTAAAAACCTTTAAATACATGGAGAATATTGTAGTTTTGCGCATTTGTCAAATACGAAGTTACTTAAATTTTATAACGGGTTTAACTAATTAATTAGCTTAGTTTGCATTTGCAACACTTTTGAGGAAAGAAAAAATTCTTATATATTTTAAATTCTTATATATATTAAAAAGAAAAAATTCTTCAAAATGTAAATCATTGTTTTACATTTTATTATTTTGGTAAAAAGTCTTCATGAAAAACTTGATTACTCTTAATAAAAATAACTTTATTCTCCTGGCCACCATTAAGGCAAAAACGAGGAATTAGTGTCAAAATTTCCTTTATTAGTGTCAAAATATATGAGAAAATATACTTCAAATATACTGTCAATATACTGTCTTTTATTAGTGTCAAAGTATACTTCATATTATTCTTATTAGTTAAAGTTCATGATATAAAAAATATAATAAGAATTTAGCTTTACTTTTTCGTCAATTTAAAGCATGATGAAGTGTTATTATTTTGTGTCAGTAACTAAAAACGTACTGTGTTGAGCTTTGTAAGTCTAGGAAAATGGTTCTGCCATACACTGATATGATCTACGTCAGTTTTAAATTACTTAAATAACGTTAAATAATTGGTAAATTAATTTATTTTAATTTTGCTGATGGCTTAATTTTTTAATTTGAAGGCGTTTTTCTTACATAGTATTAGTTAAGGTTTCGCAACTTTAAATTGTGGAAAACAGCCATTGTAAGTTAAGTAATAGACCGACCGTAACTCGTATTACGGGTTGCTTTCTGCTAGTATTTTATAATACCGCAAAATTTATGATTTTAATTTTTTTCGTTTTATCATAATTCACAGACCTGATCATTTAACGGAAATATGTCGTAGTCAACAAAATATCATACAGACGCTATAATATTTTAAAATTGACTTAACTACACCGAGTAGTCAAGCGAATTGTTATTTCAAGGCATTTTTATAGTGATCATTTACTACTTTTAATAATATTTAACTCACGAAATATATACTAGTCGAAATTTATATCTTCTTAGTATAGTATGGCAAGAAACATATTTTTAAGAAAAGCTTTTTTCTTTTCTTAGGTCACTTACTGGATAAGTATACTAAAATAAAAGGAAAACTTAAATGATATCAAATAAAATAGTTATAAAATAGTTATCTCAAGAGCTAATTTACTGTAATTACTAAATAATTTAACTGCGCATTTTAGCAAAATGTTTTACGTTAAACTATTTATCTAACAACTATATTTTTTTTAAATTTAATATTTAATTAAAGAAAAGTTTTCGCTAACAATTAAGCTTTTCGATTAAAAGTAAACTCGATCGCACGCACGTAAATAGTAAGGAAAAGATTCTGATATTTTCACAGCTTTTTTGTGTGTGTTAATTTATCTTCCCGAGGCTGAGAAAGCCACTACAGTCGAGGAGGCTAATTTAGTTGAGGTTACCACTCTCTCTGAACTCTATAACACCGAAACACAAACCATGAAGGAAAAGGCTGTTTCGCAGAGAAACAAGTTGAGCGCGGTATTACTAGGGGCGTGGTGGTGATCGAACTCGAAACTTTTCGATTATGAGGTGAGCGTTCTACCACTACACCACTATTGCACTACTGTTGAATAACAACCTAGACGGCTGTTATTCGACGATTTTAGCGGTGTTATGTATATAGCACAATAATTTACTATTTCTTACTATGTGATGTTTTAAATTAAAAATACAAAAAAGAAACGACACACTTCATGCTAAACTAAAACTTTATTTTGAAAATAAGATCAAAAATTCCTTACACAATATAAATAACAAAATAAAATAACATGGTTTCTATGTCCTCTTGAAAAAATTTAACTTGGTTGAAACTTGTGCATTTTCGGAAGAAACACGATTTTCCACATGGAATCACAAGCTTATATAATATAGAAATATAGTATAAAATAAATAGTATAATAAAAATGCAGTGAAAAAAAAAATTAAATAATAAATACCTGCTTTTGTGTCAGAAAAGAACTTAACAACTGCATTGATTAGAAACATTTGAATCTTTGAAATGTATGAATGTTAAAAATGCTAAAACAGTCACGCCATTTACAAGCCAGAATAGTCTAAACTATTACAATATTCTATAATAAATTGATCAAATATCTCATTAAAATTAAAAATAACATAAGCATATTTTTAAATATTACTCTTGTCGTAGTAGAAGTACTTATAGTTAACTGCTACAAAAACAAACGCTTGTAAGTAAAGAACTGAGTTTAATAACAGTAGCAATAGTTGACCTAAATTAAGTCCTTTTACGACCGTCTAACACAGTAGCGAAAGGAAACATTTCGAATACACCATTCTTAATACATTTCAGGTAATGTTGCCTCATATCATTATGTTTCCATATAACTAAACTTGGATCGATACCATTACACAAAGCTGTCGCATTTGCTATTGCAAAAAGACCACAATCATTTCCATTTGGTCGAGTTTGACGATCCATTACTTCGACAATAAAAGAACTGCTTGTTTGACATTTCAAGTATGAACGTGTAACTCTGTGCACTATTAATGGTATATCATCTTTATTTGAACTAATAAAAAGTGAATCGTAGAACTGAACACCCTTCAAATGGCAAACAACATCAGAGGGCACATTACTTAAAAGCACCCAATGTGACTTTCTAACATTAATTATCTGCATAAAACTGTAATTCTGAAAAACCACCTGAATTAAAACAACTAAAAATACACAAACATTGAAACCAAGATATTTTAGGAAACTGAT